>NC_089233.1:64479813-64779813 GCF_963924675.1 Phocoena phocoena | reverse complement strand
CTACACAGCAGAGGCAGAAAACGTGATGGACAGGTGGAGAACAAGGGGCCACTGGGAGGCAGTACAGCACGATGGTCAAGGACTGGCGGCAGGTCAGAGCTCCAAGCCCTGCTCCAGTGCTTCCCAGCTGGGAGACTGAGCAAATAACTTCGCCTCTCTGAGCCTTTATTGCAAATTGCAGCCTCCGCTGCAAATTGTGGATAATTCTATCACTGGATTGTATTCACGATACAGAGTGAATGTAGGCACTGAATGACGCAAGACATGTCAAGTGCTTAACCCAGTTCCTGGTACATAGTAAGCACACAATAAACAGTGGCTTTCAAAATAAGTGCTGGGCTTCCCTGGTGGCGCAGTTGTTGAGAGTCCGCCTGCCAATGCAGGGGACACGGGTTCGTGCCCCGGTCCGGGAAGATCCCACATGCCGCGGAGCGGCTGGGCCCGTGAGCCATGGCCGCTGAGCCTGCGTGTCCGGAGCCTGTGCTCCGCAACGGGAGAGGCCACAACAGTGAGAGGCCTGCGTACCACAAAAAAAAAAAAAAGTGCTAACCGTCTAATCCAGCAATTCCACTTCTACGTAAATTTACCCAAAAGAATCGAAAGCAGGGTCTCGAAGAGATGTTCGTACATCCATGTTCATAGTATTATTCACAAAAGCCAAGAGGTGGAAGCAACACAAGTGTCCGACAACAGATGAATGGATAAACAAAACGCAGTATATACATACAACGGAATATTCAACCTTAAGAAAAGAAAAGGACATTCTGACACACGCTACAACGTGGATGAACCTTGAGGACATTATGTTAAGTGAAATGAACCAATCACAAAGGACAAACACTGTATGATTCTACTTATATGATATATGTAGAGCAGTCAAAATCGTAGATACAGAAAGTAGAATGGTGGTTACAAGGAGCTGAGAGGAGAAAAGAATAGAATGTTATTGTTTGATGGGTATAGAGTTTCAGTTTTACAGGACAAAAGTTCTGGTGAGAGATGTGATGACGGCCGCAAAACAACGTGAACGTACCCGATGCTGCTGAGCTCTGCTCTTAAAGACGGTTAAGATGGTAAATTTTAGGTTATGAGCATTTCACCACAATAAAAAATGTTTAACAAAAAGTGCCAGTCTGAAAACCAAGGAAGAGAGTAAAAGACTAAGTGACCAAGCTAGAAAAAGAACTGAAAAAGTGAGAGTATAGTAATACAGAAATGGGGTGACCCAAAGAGGAAACACACACTTTGCATGCACACCCTTGTAAAGCCATTGAGCATAAGTGGAGGAATTTTCAGTAGGGACTTGCACCTCCAGGATGCTCAGGGCCTGCTCTCTATCCTCAATTCTGTCCCCACCGCGTGGTGCTTCTGGTCATCACTGGAGCACAGGCCTGTGGGAAAATTTAGCCTCATTCCTCCACCACTGCCCAGAATCCTCAGAGAAACAGGAAGGATCAAAGCCCAGAGGAAGTGAAGGAAGAAATAACGTGTAGAGATGGCAACTTCCAGGCAGCAGAGCAGCATGTGCAAAGGCCTTGAGCTATGTGCTACATGTGGGGAGCACTCCAGGGTGGCAGGACCCTCTGGTATAATAGAGGAAAGTGGGAAGGAGAGAGTGGGACAAATGGTAAAAGGCCTTTATGGACCACCGACCACATGCTGGGCATTGTCCTACATCATCATCTCAGTAACCTTTAATCTTAACAGGCAGGTATTAATGTTTTATGGAGAAAGAAATGCAAATTCAGACAGATAAAGTAACTTACCCAAGGAAACACAGATGGTAAACATAGACGGTAAACAGAGAGTAGGGATTTAAAAGCCAGCTGACTCCTAACCTCACGCTTTTTCCTTCAGCCCATGGGATACCAAGACATAAGACCAAGACCAGGGTTCTACAGTCAGAATCCCAAATCCCACTCTATCCTTCACTAGCTGTGTGATGTGGAGAAAATTACTCAACCTTCTGAGCGTCTGTTTCCTTAACTGTTAAGTGGGAATGACCAAGCACCTATGTCATATGGTTTTAAGAGAATCAAACATAATAACGCAAGAAAAGTGCTTTGCATGCGGTCATCCTAAGAAACACGAAGTAGCTTTTATTATTCATTATGCTTAGGCCTCTAGGCACTCGCCAGAGAAACCACACACAGACTTGCAGCCATTGTCTGTCCCTGGCTGAGTCTAGTGCAGTCTTTGGGGCAAAGGCAGAGGCCAGACCCAGACCCCAGAGAGAGCTAAGAGCCCAAGCTGGGCAGGAACCATGCAGGAGCATCAGGAAATGACCTCCTACACTGTGTTCTTGACTCCGTGGTCCACCTAAGTGGCTCTGCAGACGCTCCGTGGGATGAAACCTGAGCAGTCTCCGTTCTCACGGGACTGGACATAATAGAAACTACCAGGGCTGCCAACTCACCTACCCACTGGCCTACACCATGGGCTGACCCCCACCCCACGGCAACTTCCGGAACCAGGTGACCTACGGTTGCAGAGCCTCAACACCAGGAAGGCCTTTGGAGACCATCTAATTCCATCCCTCGTCATACAGATGGGAACACTGAAGCCTGGAGATAAGTGGGAACCTGCTTAAGGCCATAATGTGAGCCAGTGGCAAAGCTGGAACACAACCCTGAGGCACCTGTCTCCCTGTTCTACTGGAGTTTCCTATTTTGCCTTCCCTATTTTTTTGTTGTGTCAACTTTGTTTAAATATTAAAATTTCAAGAGGTTTAGTCACCCCGATAAGCCTAACTCTGGGGTGTTCGCTTCATGGGAAAGGCAAGAACTTTGGGGACAGATATATCTGGGTGCAAAGCCCCGCTCCACCACTTCCCAGCTGAATGGGAGGGCAGCAGCTAAGAGCAGAGCTTACAGTCCTAGCTCTGCCACTTCCTGGTGGGTAAGTCCCTATACAATCATTGCTTCCATTTCCTCTTCTGTAAAGCCTCCCTCATACAGTCATTTGAATATAGAATGAGAAAAATATTAAGAAAGGACCTGGGGCTTCCCTGGTGGTGCAGTGGTTGAGAGTCCGCCTGCCGATGCAGGGGACACGGGTTCGTGCCCTCGTCCGGGAAGATCCCACATGCCGTGGAGTGGCTGGGCCCGTGAGCCATGGCCGCGGAGCCTGTGCGTCTGGAGCCTGTGCTCCGCAGCGGGAGAGGCTGTGGCAGTGACAGGCCCGTGTACCGAAAAAAAAAAAAAAAGAAAGGATCTGGTACAGTGCTTGCTCAATAAATGATGTCTCTTGTTAGTTCTGCGATCTTTAATGCTATGATTGGAGCATGTTGCCAGCAGATAGCAAGAAGGTACCTCCGTCTCAAAGCTCTTGCTCTCTCAGCTCCCCTCATGGAATCATGAAATGTTAAAGCTGGCAAGGGCCCCATTTTACAGGTAAGTCGAGACCCAGAGGGAAATGACTAGCTCAAGGCCATGGAGCAAGTTAATGAGAACGTTGAAAGAGAGCCCAGATCTCCTGACTCCTATGGACTTAATTCCATAATCACGAGCTCTTACTCTCCAGGCAGCTGTGTTTGTGCGTGGATTTGGGGGAAAGGGAGGATGGTCTTTTAGACCCCAAATACCAAAGTATAGCTGGCTTCAGCCAGAGGGGAACTAGAGCAGCAACCCTGGCATCATGGAAGGGCAGAAGCAAGGCGGGGTTCCGGGCTGGCGGACCAGGCCAGCTTGGCCAGCGAAAGTGGCACTATAGGCACAGCTCGGAGTCCTCTCACCAGTTACAGAATAAAGTAATTACGGGATTAGGGATAAAATTAGTCACTTGTGTAATTATTTTGCTTAGAACAAGAACGGAAAGGGCTTTTTTAAAGAGCTGTTCCTTGGCCCCTCCCGAGAGTATCGCTGCAGAGACGCAGATGAGTGACCAACCACACACACAAACACATATACACATGGCAGTGATGGCGCTTTCTGGACGGGGCTGCTTGGCTTCCTGTGCCTCACAGCAGGCCCACACCTATCAGTGAAGGCCAGGGGCTACATTCTCTGATGCTTACATTGTGGAACACCTTTGTCACATTGCAGGAGGGTACACTGCCTCCCCTCAGGGGCCTCCACCACAGAGAACCTGGTGATACGGTCTCTTAGGCCCCTCCCCAACTGCACCATAATTAGATCTGGGTTCCCCTGACCTTTCCTCCATCGTGGAGATTGGTGGTACAATTCCAGCGGTACCTGGGGGTCCGCTAATCCAGAGATGCCTCCAGAATTGGCCACTCTGGTAGGCAGAATAATGGCCCCCGCAATGATGACCACATCTTACTCCCTAGAATCTGTGAATATATTACTTCAGATAGCAGAAGGGACTTTGTACGTGTGATTAGGTTAATAATTTGGGGATGGGTAGATTATCCTGGATTATCCAAGTGGGTCCAATGCAACCACAGGGTCCTTATAAGTAAAAGAGGGAAGCGATGGAGTGTCAGAGAAGGTGTGACAATGGAAGCAGAGGTTGGAATGATGCCATTACTAGAAGGGGGCCACAAGCCAAGGAATGTGGGTGGCCTGTAGAAGCTGGAAAGGGCAAGGTACGGATTCACCCCTGGAGCCTCTACAAAGAACACAACCCTGTCGACACCTTGATTTTAGCCCCATAAGGTCCACTTTCAGACTTCTGACCTCCAGAACTATAAGGTAATAAATTCAGGTTGTTTTAAGCCATTGCTTCCCTGGCAATTTGTTACAACAGCAACAGAAAATTAATACAGCCTTGGGACTTCCCTGGCGGTCCAATGGGTAAGACTTTGCGTTCCAATGCAGGGCATGTGGGTTGGACCCCTCGTTGGGGAGCTAAGATTCCACACGCCTTGTGGCCAAAAAACCAAAATATAAAACAGAAGCAATGTTGTAACAAATTCAATAAAGACTGTAAAAATGGTCCACATAAAAAAAAAAAAAAAACCTTAAAAAAAAAAAAGAAAATTAACATAGCCTTGGAGCCCACTTTTCCCTCCAGGATTGAAACCCTCCATGAAATTTTCTCCTCATGGGCCAGCCAGGGAGATTCCTAGGGCCAGAACATACCCTGAATCACCTCTAGGGAATAGGCCAGAGAGACACCTTTGGTGGAAACAGCACTCCAGAAAAACGGATGGTTCTGGGAGGAAAGGGAGACACTACCTTACAGCTACGCTCAGACTCAGCCCCTCGACCACATTCTCCAACAAAGGGACACATCCCCATAAGGCAGACCATCTGCAGGGGTAGGCTGGCTTCAGGGAAAGAGACTTCCCGGAAAGCAGAAGCCTGAGTGCTGGCCTCAGCTCAGTCTGAGTCACTAGGTAGCTTCCTCTCTCTGAGCCACTGTCACCCTGGCTCCGCATCTATCAAGTGCCAGGCTGTGTGCTTCCACACTTTACACGGATTGAAAAGGCCCCACGATGACCTTGCGAGGCGGTCACTCCCATCATGCCCATTTTACAGCCGAGGAAACAGTCACGCAGGTCAAGCGGGGAGCATGGTCTGAACCTAGGCAGCCTCACTTCACAGCCCTATTCTGCCCCCATCGTAGAGTGAATGAGGGGCTGGACACCAGGAACAGGCTCTTCAGACCTGAAAGGAATCCAAAGCGATTCCTGTTCCATCACCCTGGACACTGGGGCTGTAAAGTGGCACAGCAGATGGGCAAGATTTACTGAGCGCCTGAAAGGCATCCACAGCCTTTGACCCAGAATTCCCCTTCTGGGACCCCACCCTCAGAGACATCATCTGAAATGAAGAAAAAACACTTTTAGGCAATGTTCATTGCCATGTTATTTACAAGAGAATAAACTGGAAACAACCTGACTATCCATCAACAGGAAAAGGGGTGAATGGATCACGTATTTAACGGAATCCTCCGTAATGACACCGAAGGCGGTTCCGCATCCACCGTTAAGTGAAAACCACAGGACAGCCCTGAAGATGAACTGGGGAGGACGATGACTGTGTAAAAAAAGAGCTGGAAGGAAACCAAACTCTCCGCAATACTCAGGAGTCACTTTTTTCCTCTTCCTGTCTTCCAAAATCTCTGTACTGTTATTACTTCGCTCATTTTTTTTAAAAAAGGGATTATTAAAAAACAAAAAACTGCAATGGAGCCCTGAGGACGCCACACACTGAGCAGTCAAGGAGAGGAGGGGGAACAGGCAAATTCGAGCTGGCCAGGGAGGTAGTGGGGAAGCTGGAAAGAAGGGCGTGGTGTCACGGAGATGAGGGAAGAGAAGGAAGTGGGGATCACCGGGAGGCACCTGGGAGGCGCTGGTGACCAGATGCTCGTCCCTATGACCCCAACAGCATTCACAAGGCAACCCAGGCACCAGGAAGAATCAGTCATCGACCCGCACATGTTCCCCACTGAAGAGTCTCAGAGTGGCCCGTGTCCCAGGAGCAGGACTTCCAGTGGAAACCAGGCACCCAGGAGAAGCAGTGACGCACTGCCCCACAGCCAATCACTCCCAGCCCAGGCCCAGAAAAGCAGAGGAGGCTTCAGGTAGAAGAGCCCGGTCAGGAGTTTCTTTGTCTTCAGGACAAGGCACTCCTGGTCCACAGCCACACACCAATTCTGCCACCTGTTTCCGTGGGGACCACACTCTACACAAGCACATACACAGGTGCACTTGCATGCACACACACACACACACTCACTCACTTCTTGGGCCTTTCCTCAGCCTCTTTGAGACCCATCCTGTAGATGTTGCGCCTCCTTGGTGTAAGCAGACACCCAGCATGTCCAGAGTCACACCACCAGCCTGCCTTCTTTGCCTGAGAAGCCCCTTCCTCTGTCCACCCACCTCATCACAGAGCCCGGCAGACCTGAGCAGAGGAGGGAAGGGCCCCCAGCAGCATGCGTATCCCACTTCACTGTCCCATCCCAGCCTCCCACCACACCCAGCCCAGGCGGCAGCTCCCACAGCCCAGTGGTGGAGCGAGGCTGGGTCACAGAGCTAAACGCTAAACCAGCCTCTGAAGACCAATGACCTAAGAAGCCACCCCTGACCAGCAATCTAGTGAGTCAACAAGAAGCAGGGCCGCGTCACCCATTATGCCCTCGTTCTGAGAAAACTGACCTTCCTTACTGTAGCCCACAGTCCAGATGCAGGGGCCACGCTCCCAGTCAGCCTGTGGTAACGAGCATGGCTGGGCGACACAAGTCCAGTACCAATTAGACCGCCCCCTTTCCTGCCAGTGAGCTCAGACTTATTACTTTGCTCCATTTTCAGCTCATCTGAAAAATCCTTATCTGAGGTCCCTGGAGGATCTTAAAAGTGTTATTCAAACATTAGCTCTGACACGCAGCCTCCCCCACTCAGACATCAGCCGCCCGAGGCAACGCTTTGCTCCCTGCTTTTTGGCACTGCCAGGAAAGACCAGCGGCTACAGTCTGCCACGTGGCACCACAGGCCCTGCCACCCCCAGCCCTCCTCGGTCTGGACTTTCCCCAGCTCCCTACCTTTTTTAGGGGAGAGACCAGGGAAGGGGACTCGGTGCCTCCTGTAGGGCAGGCATGTCATCACGTTCAACCTTTGCAAAACCCCAAGGGTGGCATTATCACTCCTGCGTCCCAGATGCAGAAACTGAAGCTGAGCAACCCGACCAACGTCACCCAGCCAGCATGTAGCTGAGTTAGGCCTGGAACCCAGGAGTGCTGAGCCCCAGGGTTCTTCCAACCATCCCCACCTGCCCCAGCCCGCTCTGCCCTGCCCGATGCTCCGCCCCGCCCTGAGCAGAGATGGGCATCCATCGTTAGCTACTCCTTGGCATATTACCCCGAGCCTGGGTCCAAGTGAAAGGGATGAGACAAGAGGCGCTGCAGGATTTGGGGCTTCTAGGAGAGCCTTCAGGGAACAAAATTTTCCTAGGGAAAAAAAAAAAAGAAAGAAACAATGCTAAGAGCTGGTTGCAACTCCCTATTCTGCCCTGTATATTGCATGGGCACCTACAAGAAAGAACATGATCAGAGCTCAACAAGAGGCCAGACGGGAGGATGGGAAGTCAAAAAGGAGAAGATAGGAGCTGTGTGGTCAGGGAAGTCGGAGCTGGAAGGACCGGAAAGTTTAGCTCAATGCCTTTGTTTTTATAAGTAGGGGAACTGAGGCACAGGGAGGTGAAGGGAACCGCCCAAGGCCAAGAGTGAGTCTGTGGCTCTGCCAGGTCCTCTGACTCATAGGTTAGTTTTCCTAGACCTGGAAGAATGAAGGGCCTGGAGCGGATGCTGCCTGGGATAAATGAAAGAGCGAACGAGCAAGGGGACCCATCGCCGCTAGACCTGAAGGAGCAGAGCACAAAAACCTATGCGGTGCTTCCACGGGGACCACCGCCTCGCTCTAGTCTCTCACCTCCATGGAAGACGTAGGCAGGAGGGAAGCCCCTCCATTCACCAAAGCTCAAGCTCTACCAGGAGCCAATCACAGCCCCGGAAGGAGGCAGAAGCTTTGGTTCCCCTGGCAACGCAGACAAAGGCCTCTGCTCAGCACAGCAATCAGCTGAAGTAGGATGCAGACTGTATTCCACCCCATTCAGACTGGGCTCTCCGCTCCTTTTCTCATAAGGAGGGAACCAACCCAATCCTTCTGGTGTTAGCCTCCGACCTCCAGCCAGGCCTCTGGACCCATCTCAGATCAGGAGGAGGAGTAGGGATGGGCCTCTTAGTTGGGGACTTAGGACAATAGCTGAGTCCTGCCCTGTCTGCAGGGGTCCTCTCTCACCAGGTGTGTGTCCCTGAGTTGGACTGGGGCCCTGTGTGGATGTTCCTCAGCTCTTCAGCCCCCTACTCCTCTGAGAGGCCGTGCCAGCTGCAGAGCCACAGGAGAGCCTGGAGCTGGAAGGGTGGCGCCTGGTCCAGGCCCAGCTCCGGTATTCATTCACAACTGGACCTGAGCAAGTCTCATCCACTTCCCCTTGGGGCCTCATTTCCTCCATCTGTAAAGTGTAAAATCTAAGACCTATGGTTCTTTGGAATGACAGCTCCCAGTCCACACTCACCAGAAAAATTACTGAGGGCAGGGCATAGGCAGGAGCTTCCCTTACACCACTTTGGGGTTTTATTTTTTAGTTTTGTTTCGGTTTGTTTTGGCCACACCGCACGGCTTGCGAAATCTTAGTTCCCTGACCAGGGATTGAACCCGTGCCCCCTGCAGTGGAAGCGCAGAGTCCTAACCACTGGACCGCCAGGGAAGTCCCCCTTATACCACTTTTGAAAGTTTGCCTGGCCCCTGGTCCAGAGCCTTGGAATACATAAATCATTCCACTCCCCGGAATTACCTCTTTGTACACACTTTGAGAAGAAGGAAGAAAATCACAAGAAAACTGACGGATGCTGAAAAACCACTTCCAGATAAAACCCCCAGCTTTGGCCACCTACAGGCCAAGCCAGCACCACTTCCCTTGCCCAGTCCCTAGCCCAGCAGGGACGAGGTGTGCGCAGCATCCCCACAGAAGGCTCTCTTGTCACTCAGGGAGGAGTCAATCATTCAGATTTTAGATTTTCCACACCGAGAGTCAAAACAAAAAAAAAAAGGTTTTTTAGGAAGCTTCTCAATTCCCAGAAAAGCCAAACTATTGACATCCAAACCCACATGCACTGGTCGTGCTTTCACTCTACGATCCCTCAGGCACCTAGCAAGAAACCCTAAAAAAAAAGAGAAAAAAAAGATAGAAAAGGGAATTCCCTGGTGGTCCAGTGGTTAGGATTCTGTGTTTTCACTGCCGAAGGTGCAGGTTCAATCCCTGGTCGGGGAACTAAGATCCCACAAAAAAAAAAGAAAAGAAAGAAAGAAAGCCTGCCACCATCCAGGACACGGCTGCTCTCCCCACCCAGCCCCGTACCCATCAGGCCCTGTGCTGCATCCTCTCACCCTTGTCACCCAATCTCTCGTCTGTTCCCTCTTGTCCTTCCACATGCCCGAGTTTAGGCCCATCACTTCCCACCACTGCCGCTTGCCAACAGTGGTGAGGGCCACGCCAACAGCTTGCCCACTGGCCTCCAGGCCTCAGCCTTGCCCTTCCAACCCATCCTCCCGCCACCAGAAATCACATCACACCATTCCCAATTTAACACCCTGCAGTGGCCCTCATCACCCTCCAGACAAGTTCCAGCTCCTAGCCCAGTACACATGCGCTGCAGGACCTGGGCCGGCCTGTGGTCCACTTTTCTTTTCTTGCCATCCCCAGCGTGTGTAGCAAACTCCCACCACTCCAAAGCACCCTCCTGTTTCATGCCTGTGCATTTTTTTGTTTGCACTTGTGGTTCCCTTTGCCTGGAATGCCCTTTCTGAAGCCCCCACTGTTGGATGGAGATAACAGCTCACCTTTAGCTCTCTGCTAAGCCCTGTGCAGGCACCATTTCATTTATCCTCTCCAAGACCCTATGAGGCAGGTACTTAACGCAGCCTGTTTACGGCTGAAGAAATGGGATCAGAGATGTGAATGAAGCTGGCAGAAGTCACATGGTTGTTAAGGCGAGGAGCCAGAATAGAAGTCCAAGCATCAGACTCTTAGGTGGCCCCAGTCCTCTGCGACCCCAGGAACAGTGCAGTGGCAACGTGGTAACAGAAAACACAGCTTGTTCCCGGCAGTGCTCTTTCTTTCTGGGCTTTGGGAATAGCCTGCCTCAGACAGCCTCCGGAGAGGGCCCAGCCTGTTCTTCTGGGGGTGCCTCCAACCCTACTTTCCCCCAACCGCACAACACGACCTCTTCAAGTATAAAGAGTCTGAGCCCCCAGCTCAGAAGTAGAGCTCTACAGTTCCCATAAATGGCCCAGCTGTGACTCCCAGCAATGTCTTTCAGGAAGTCCAAACTCTTTGGCCTAGCATCAAGGAATCACCAGGATCTGGTACCAGCTTATCTTTTCTTTTTTTTTGGCCATGCTGAGCGGCACGTGGGATCTTAGTTCCCCGACCAGGGATCGAACCCGTGCCCCCTACATTGGAAGCACAGAGTCTTAACCACTGGACAGCCAGAGAAGGCCCCCAGCTCACCTTTTCAACCTTAATTTCCCACTGCATCCCCTGGCCTCATGCATGTGTGCTCTAGCCACAATAAACTGGTATTTACCATCCCAGCCACGTTGGTTCTCACTAAAAGCTGCCATTTACTGAGCACCTACTAAGAGCCATGCCCTGAGCCAGGCACTTAACTAGCATCTCATTTCCCTACAGCTCATTCATTCATTCATCCAACAAATACTTACTGAATATCTACTAGGTGCCATGCAATGTGGAGCGAACGTACTGTTAAAAATAAAAGACAAATGGTTCCAAATTGTGGTAAGCATTGTGAGGAATCGAGGCAGAGGTAGAAAGCAGTGCAGTGGGGCCGGCAAGGAAGGTGTCTAACTAAGCTGAGTTGTAAAGGATAAGAAGGATCCTAGACTGCAAAGAGCCAGGGAAAGAGAATTCAAAGCAGAAAGAACAGCACATGTAAAGGTCCTGAGGTGGGGAAAAATTCGTTAAATCAACGGAAGAAATAAATGACCAATGAGGAGATACATGACTGGAGAGGGGGAAGCAGAGACGGGCTCATTCAGGGCCCTGTAGCCATGGTAAGGAGTTCAGAGTTTATTCTAGGAGCAGAGGAAAGACACTGATTGACATGGTCTGATGTGTATTTTACGAAGACCACTCTGCCTGCCACTTGCAAAGGAGACTTGAGAATATAGATAATGTATGTAATATACGCAAAGTAACTGGCACTGTAAATGTTAGTCCTCTTTTCCTTCTCTCTCTCTACTCCCTACCCAGGCTGGAAATGTCCTCTTTAACTCCTATTCCTTCTTCTGACCTATCCATTGTCATAATTTGAATTTTCTGAGGATATAACGATCTGTATAGATGTGGACCAGCGAGAAGATGCAATGTATCCAGTGTCACAGAGCGGGGCTGCGGCAGCGGTGGACTTTTCCTGCCTTCTCTCTTTCCCCTGAACTGGACCCCCAGTTGATGTAAAAGTCAGGAGGAAGAGGAGGCAGCAAGTGCTAAGGCCTTCCCCCTAGGTTCTCCCCCAACCTCTTCACGGAGAAGCTCTGAAAGCCTGGTCCCCAGGCAATTATGGGCTCAGGATGGCAGGGTGGTGGGCGCCCTGGAGTAAGCCCCCAGTCTAGGTACACTCTCTCCCTCTGCTTGAGCCAGATAAGGGCAGGCCAGACTATAGATGGAGACGGGCTACTTGCTAGGATGCTGGCTGATCCTATCACCTTCCCCAGGAAACAGACAAGGGTTGTGGCCCTCATTCTACCCACTCAGGACCTGAGGCACTCAGTGTGCTATGACCTGCTTAAGGATGGAAAGAACATGGCAGAGCTTGAACTAGAATCACAGTATGTGGCTGTTTGAGGATTACTGAGCTGAAAACTCTGTTGTACAGATGAAGACATTAAGGTCCAAGAAGGGAAAGAGATGTGACATGCTGAGTAAGTGATAGAGTCAGAACTAGGAGTCTAGGGCTTCCCTGGTGGCACAGTGGTTGAGAATCCGCCTGCCAACGCAGCGGACACGGGTTCGAGCTCTGGTCCGGGAAGATCCCACATGCCGCGGAGCAACTAAGCCCATGCGCCACAGCTACTGAGCCTGAGTTCTAGAGCCCACAAGGCACAACTACTGAAGCGCCTAGAGCCCGTGCGCCTAGAGCCCGTGCTCCGCAACAAGAGAAGCCACCGCAACGAGAAGCCCGCGCACCGCAACGAAGAGTAGCCCCCGCTCTCTGCAACTAGAGAAAAGCCCACGCGCAGCAACAAAGACCCAATGCCGCCAAAACTAAATAAATAAACGAATACATTAAAAAAAAAAAAAAAAAAAAGAACTAGGAGTCTGAGCAGCTTCTGCTTTCCAGTTCCCCGTGCAGCCTCCCTTGAGAAGGATGGCAAAGGGGGCAGAGGTGAGGCTGGCCTTGTGGGTGGCGAGGGAGGCGAGGACAGGGCAGCACTGCTTCCTCCGGCCGGCCCTGCTCCAACTTGCAACCGTCCCACTGTTCATGGGTGCAGTAAAACCTGCCAAACCAGTGCCTGTGCCCAGGCCAAGGGGCAGAGCCCAGAGCTACAGGGGTGTGACTAGGCCGCAGACACCAGGAGCTAAGGGGCAGGGAGGACACAGAGGCCTCTTGGCCTGCCGGCCAGGCCACACAGGCACTGCCCCAGGGCCAGGGTGGGCGCTCAGTGCTGAACTGCTCCGTCACCCGGAATCAGGCACAGCTGGGACTTGCCGGGCCTCCTGTGGCCAAACAAGGGCCTGCCCTCTGCTTCCCCTCCCCCTCTGGACTCTCAACGTGTCAGCTGTCAGTGCCACCAGGGCAAGAGACCCAGGAACTTATCTGGGAGACATGACAGGAGGCAGGGAAATGTGACAAAAATGACACACAAACACTTCTCCCCTCCCAACCACAGCCACCAGGATGAAGTCCCGCCCCCTCTGCTCTGTTGGGGACACACATGCTCTACCCCTTGCCCTCCCCCAACCTCAGTAACCAAGACCCAGGAAATAGCTGAGCACAAGATGTGACTGTTGGAGGAGGGGGGCAGGAGATCGGCGTTCCTAGGTAGCTCTGCAGCACTGACACTCGGTGTGGACTTGGGAAAACCTGCCCTCTCAGTCTCCAATCTCGCCACCCTTCCCTTGGAGGTGCTAGGTCAACTCCATGTTTCAGGGAGCCTTTAAGCTTTGCTCTCACCCCACCTCCACCCCACCTCTCACCACCTCCTGCCCAAAGGAAAGCATAAGAGGTTAAACCCACCAGTATTCAGGGCCCCTGCTGGACAGGGCTTCTGTGTCAGGGGCTGCCTTGCCGGAACCTGTTCTGTCAGCACTAGTGCCAGCCGGGGACACGGGGCCCACAGGCCAGACTATTTGGGGGGCTGATGACTCTATCAACTTTTCCCAAGTGCTCAGAACCCAGTTCAGAGACCACTCCCAAGGCCTGCAAGATCCAGAAGCCAACCGCTTGGCAGGAAGGGACCCTGGCATCAGTCTGGGCTTTTGTGAGCCTGGGACACATGGGCCAGGCAGGTGCCCTACAAACGTCAGAGACTGTTTTCATATCTCAACCAATCCCCTCCCTTGGTAGACAGGGAGGAGGAGGCCCAGAAAGAGGCAGGGACCGGACCAAGGTCACACAGCAAGGCCATGGCAGAGGGGGAACCCCTCAGCCCAGGGCTTCCAGAACCTGCTTCCTCCCACAGCACATTTTCCCAAATTCAAAATCATGCATCCCACGGGGAAGCCGAGAGACACCTTCCTCACCACTGCTTGGAAACTGCCAGAGACTGCTACGGAGTTCTGCCGTTCAATACAGATCACGTGTATACCTGCTCCGTTCGCCTCTGTGTCCCAGCACATTGGGCAGTGCCTGGTGTACGGCAGGAACTCAGTGCACACTGGTTGACTAAATCAAGACTCAGTGGCGGATTGACTGGAGGCAGAATCCACTTCTAGGCCCCAGCCCTGAGGGTGGGGGCGGGGAGCCGGAAACAGAAGCGAGAAACGGAAGAGGCTCAGGATCCAGGCAGGCTGCATTGAACAAGCAGGGACACTGTTGGCCCACAGCTTCAGAAATCCTGGGCCCCAAAGTGAGAGACAGGTTGCCCCCAATCACCCTGAATGTATGGACTTAAAGACCTGTGGCGGGTGGCGGGTAACTTCCCTGGCGGTCCAGTGGATAAGACTCTGCACTTCCACTGCAGGGGGTGCAGGTCCGATCCTTGGTCGGAGAACTAAGATCCCGCGTGCGCGGCGCAGCCAAAATAAAAGACCTGTGTGTGTGTTTCTGTGACTTGGCAAGGCCACCAAGCCAGCCACTCTGTCATTTAATTCAGTCACTTGCTCCCTCACTCTCCAAAACTTATGGGGTAAAAATGAGGGTCAGTAACAATCATCCCCCACTTCCCTGTCGGTGCTGCCAGACCCAGAGCTGATCCCCGTAACACATTTGGCCAGGACTTGAGCTCCCAAAGCGTGAAGACCTGAGCTAAAATCAGGGGCACGCCACTTCTCCTAAGACTCACAACTGCACTTATAAAATGGAGATGGTGGACTTCCCTGGCGGCACAGTGGTTAAAGAATCCGCCTGCCAATGCAGGGGACACAGGTTCGAGCCCTGGTCCGGGAAGATCCCACATGCCGCAGAGCAGCTAAGCCCATGCTCCACAACTACTGAGCCTGCGCTCTGGAGCCCGCAAGCCACAACTACTGAAGCCCGCGCGCCTAGAGCCCGTGCTCCGCAACAAGAGAAGCCACTGCCATGAGAAGCCCCCGCTCGCCACAACTAGAGAAAGCCCGCACGCATCAACGAAGACCCAACGCAGCCAAAAATAAATAAAATTTTAAATAAATAAAATGGAGATGGTGACGCCTTCTTAAGGAATGCTCTGAAAGCCACATACGGTGATGCGTGTGAACATGCTTTGTAAAGGGCCAAAGAGATATAAGAGATTATTCATAACAATAACATTGCCACCACTAGCCCAGCTAGTGGCCCCCAGAGAATCCCAGTCTCTAAAGGTCAGTGATCATCATCATTATGGCCACCAAAAACTGATAGCAAAATCTATTAGTTATTAAACACTTGAATCTGTCAAAGGCAGGTTGCCTGCCTTCTCTCATTTGGCCTCCATAACCTCTGAGGCAAGAATTATTATTGCGTCCATTTTACAGATGGTAAAACTGAGGCATTGAGAAATGAAGTATTCAAATTCACACCATAGGTGGTGGAGCAGGGACAGACTACACCCAAGTCTGTCTGAGTCTGGAGCTCCAGCTCATTCCACTGCCCCGTGGGAGCATGTCACCTTGCTAAAGCAAATCCCCATTTGCCAAAGCCTGACGTGGCCCAAAGCAACACGGTCACTTCTCTGACCCTTGCAGCAGTAACCCTTGAGATGGGTAGGATTGGCTGATTTTGTCATCCCTGTTTGACAAATGAGGCAACTGACCCCCAGGAAAACTTGGCAACCATGTATCTCAACTCACTGATCATAGAAGAGCAGGAATACAAAGGACTGTGCAGAGTGGATCCCGAGGGGGAAACTGAGGCCTGGAGAGGGAAAGGGACCTGCCCAGGTCATTCGTTCAGACCTTACCTGAGACCTTTCTTCATATGTGAGACACACGTATGAAGAAAGCAGTGTCTGCTCTTCTAGTTTTATAATGCTGCCCCCCGCTCCACTGCCAGCTGCCCCACCCCCTTTGCATCCAGGGCCAGCAACTGACGCCAATTACTTTCCTAGTCTGAGTCTTAGTCCCCAACTTACAAATGGGGAAACTAACTTGGTCAGCAAAGAGTTCTAGAGGCCAAAACAGTTGCCCCCGGCCCCCATAAAGCCCAGGAAGCCAGTCTCAGCGCCTTTGTTTCTTGCTGCCCCCCATCCAGGGAGGTCTGGAGGTAGAGAACGCGCCACACTTTATTCACAGAGCTGTGCAACCATCACCACTGATTCCTGCCTGAACCCCACTTATACGTAGCAAGTGCTGAGCTTCAAGCCCCAACACTCCTAGGAACACAGGGCTCCTCCCTGGTTTGGCCCAGATGCCAAAAGGCCAGGGTGCCCCTGGAAGAATTTCTCTGGGGCAGAAGTGGAGCAAAATGTAAACACTCAGTGGACACTGTGTTCCACTTAGTGAAACAAAGTTGTGGATTTTCTGGGAAAGGGGCCCACTATATCAGGCCAGCCCAAGCCCAAGCCTTTTCCCAGCCTTGCCTCTGTAGCTGCCCTGAATGCAACGATTGTGCTGCCCCTGGCCTCAGTTTCCCCATCTGCTCCCTGGGCAGCAGGCTGAAACATGTGCCTCCAACATTCCACAGAGGGATCCTCCCCAACAAATGTCTAATCTCATCTACCTTATCAGAAGATAAAGGCCATCCTCTTATGTCAGCGGAGATTGGCAAGAGCAGTAGGCTCGGGCTGGATTAGGGGATGATCAAATTCAGAACTGGTGATGAAGCTTTATTCTGCAGGCCTTAGGAAGCTTGGGAAAGTTTGAACTGGGGACATGACCCCCACAGACTGGGCCAGAAAGGGGGCTGTCCTTACAGCCATTAGCAACAGGAAGAAAGGTCAGGATTCCAGACACTGGTTTCTATCTTCTAGCTCTGCTCTGCCACTCATTAGCAGTGTGACCTTGGAGAAGTCACTTACCTTCTCTGAGCCTCAGTTAACCCATCCGCAAAATGGGGATAATTCTATCCTCCCTGCCTTACCTCTCAGGATTACGGGGGAAATCTGATGAGATGATGAATAGAAAAGCCCTTATAGGAAAAATATAAGGGACTTTGATTCTAGTCCAGGTGATAAGAGCCATGGCGATGAAGAACACCCCACCCACCGCAAGAAAAAATTCCCCTGCCCTTTTCTACCTCTTTTCCCCCTACAGCAATGCTGGAATCCCTCCAAGAAGGGCCGGAGAAATCCAGGGATTCCAGAGACAAGAGGGGTCACAGAAGGAATACTGGACATCTGTGTCTTGTCTGTATGACATTTGTGAAGCCTGGCCCCCTGTCCCTGAGACAGCCCTTCTAGCTCTCAGGCAGGCAGCAAGCCAGGGGAAATGGTCAGTATCCACGTCGGGGAGAGGCTGGGGAACAGACAGGGGAGCCAGAGTCAGCATTTCCGAGCCACCACTGTGAGAGGACTTTCTGGGCAAGAGCAGGGAGGAGGCTGTTGTGGGTGGGAGTTGAGTCTCCCCCACCTCCATCCCTCCTGCAAGAGACAATGATGTTACCTTTCATGTGACAACTGTACCTGTGTCACTTTCCTCCTCTGTAAAATGGGGGTGATAAAGCCTCTGACACACCGTGAGTCCAGTTCAGTAAACATGCCTATCATTCTCCCATTCTATGAAACCCGGAGGCTCCCAGTGCTGACAGCTTCTTCCCCCAATTTTCCACCTGAGTTATTTAAAGAAAAAATCTGAAGGCACTTTCAGGACAGAGCCCAGGCCCTGAGGGCATTATCCATCTCCTGACAAGGTAGACGAGATCTGCTGTGTGTTGAAGGGGCGGGGGGGAAGGAAAGGGGGCCTCTCCGTGGGTCAGAGGTACATGTTTCAGCCTGCTGGCTGGGGAGGGGATGGGGAATACTACTGTTCACCAAGGCTCTTACAAACAATCCTGGTTCCTTGAGCCTGTGTTGCCTGGAGGAAAGGCTGACCCCTGGGCAATGGACCACAGGGGAGCACTCTTCCCATCACTCGCCACCAGGAATGAAGGACTGACACCTGTTGGTGCCCAGATGCCCTTGTCCACCATCTATGTGGGATAAAAGGTGAAGGATCTGGACACCTGTGTGCAGCTGGAGATGATCAAACTTCTTCACATCTCTGAAGAGAATAGTATGGAAGGAGGGGTCTTTCTGGGAAGCCTGAAAGATGGGCTAGTCACCCTCCCCAACCCCAGCTCTTTAGTTCTGGCCAAACTGAACCACTGCTGCTTCTCCCTTCCATGCCTTTTCCCAGGCAGCTCCTGGAGAGCCCTCCCTGAACCAAACGTCCCAATCCAGCTCCGTCCAAGGCCTAGATCAAATGTCCCCTCCTCCCGGAAGCACATCTTGACTGCTGTGCCCCACGCTACGCCCCCGTTTCTCTGAGCATCAGTTTCCTGTCCCTCTCCAGTGGCAATGTGCACTGTTGGCTGTGTCACAGCCAACACCTGCACACATTTATTTATTCCCCTCTGGGGGGCACAGGTGATTGCAGTGGTTCCTGGCACAGGCTCAGAGCTAGGCAAACCTGAACTCAAAGGCCAGCTTTGCCATTTATTAGCCACCTGACCATGGGAGAGTCACTTCTCTCTAAGCCTCAGTTTCCTCTGGAAAATGGGGGCAATAATAGTACCTACTCCACAGAGCTGTTGTTGCAATTAAATGAGACAATGAACATTAAGTGCTCGGTACAGAGCCTGGCACAGCTTGGGAGCTCAGTAACGTGACTTATTTGTTACGGCGACCCTTCAGGCAAGTTCACAGATGAGTTTTCTTTCTTTCTTTCTCCCTTCCTTCCTTCCTTCCTTCCTTCCTTCCTTCCTTCCTTCCTTCCTCCCTCCTTCCCTCCCTCCCTCCCTCCCTCTCTCTCTTTCTTTCTTTCTTTTTTATTTTTAATAATCTGCACTTTTTTTAAAAAAGAAATATTTATTTATTTATTTGGTTGCACCAGGTCTTAGTTGCAGCAGATGGGCTCCTTAGCTGTGGCTTACAGGGTCCCTAGTTGCAGCTCACTGGCTCCTTAGTTGCAGCATGTGGGCTCCTTAGTTGCAGCCCACAGGCTCCTTAGTTGTGGCATGCAAACTTTTAGTTGCAGCATGCATGTGGGATCTAGTTCCCTGACCAGGGGTCGAACCCAGGCCCCCTGCATTGGGAGCATGGAGTCTTATCCACTGTGCCACCAGGGAAGTCCCACAGATGAGTTTTCTTTACAACTCCTGAAAAGCCTAACACAGAGCTACACAACGGATGAATGGATATCTATGGAGGTGGATCTGTGTGCAACATAAGGAAGACTTTCTCTACTCCCAGAGCAGAATAACCTGGGCCTGGGCTGTCTCTGCAGGTCATGAGCTCCGTGTCACAGAGCAGCATGCAAGTAGATGTAGGATCCACTTGAACTGCTGACAGGAGGCAGTAGACATAGTGATCAGAGCGTGAGCTCTGAAGACAGACTCCTTGGACTTGAACCCCAGCTTCTCCGCTTACTCAATGTGTGACCTTCACTAGCTATGCCTCGGTTTTCCCATCTATAAAATGGGGAGCGTAATGGCACCTACCCAAAGGATTGTCATGAGGATTAAATGAAATAATACATGAAAAACAATAGACCATGCTCAGCATAGAGAGAGTAATTCAATAAACATTACCTATTGTTATCATTGTTGATATTTGTATTACTATTACTGAAGAGAGGAGTTATGGTGCTTTGCAGGCCTAGAAGCTACTCATTCTCCTATAACCCAAGATTCCACTAACATGTTCGTATGTTCTCATGGCTCTGTCCACTCCCCCTTCTTCTGGTGTTAGCCCTGCTCCTCCATTTGCTACACAGGTAGATAATCGACCCAGGCCGGGCCACTATAGGGAACGTCCCTATCCCCAGCAACAATGATTGAACCAATCAGAGTCCTTCCCTTGGGTTGATATATAGATCCTAGAAGAAAAATAGTTCCCTCTTTCTGTTTGGGTTGCTAAGCTGGGGCAGTGGACAGCCAGTTCCTCATAAGGGCAGAGAGGAGAGAAAGGCCGTGATGGGAGAGAGTTGGAGAGTCTATCTGATTCTTCATCCTTCAGTTCTATGAACCGCCCCAGGATCCACTGAAGTCCACTTTGAAGTTCAAAGCCACTTTGAATAGAGTTTTTGTCATTTGTTTCTGAAAAATCCAGGCCCAATTATACAGGCTCTGACCAAGGCTTAGTCTGTGCTGGCCATGGGCAGGGCAGGGCAGAGGCAGCATTATGACTGCTCCTGTGTGTTCCAGCACAATCCCTGTCATCTGGGCTGCAAAGGACAGTCCGCAAAGCATGTTCTAAAGAATCATCCTGACCCAATGGCCTTCACACACTGCTTCCCAGAGCCCCGGGAATCTGCAGAAGCACCTCCAAAAACACCCACAGAACAAAGGGCAGTAAGGAGGGCAACAAGATTCTGTGTAAACCGCTGCCAATTCAACCACAGCAGTTCTGTCGCAAATGCGTACGTGTCAGGATTCTGCTGCCCCCAGAGATCTGAAATACCTTATTCTAATGGATACTCAGAAGAGTATTAAGAAGTAACCAAGGGCTTCCCTGGTGGCGCAGTGGTTGAGAGTCCGCCTGCCGATGCAGGGGACACGGGTTCGCGCCCCGGTTCGGGAAGATCCCACATGCCGCGGAGCGGCTGGGCCTGTGAGCCATGGCCGCTGGGCCTGCGCGTCCGGAGCCTGTGCTCCGCAACGGGAGAGGCCACAGCAGTGAGAGGCCCGCGTACCGCAAAAAAAAAAAAAAAAGTAACCAAGACTGCTGTGTCTACCCCCATTCTCCAAAAAGGAAAACTGAGGCCCAGAAAGGGGAAATGATGAGGCCGAGGCCACAGAGCACGTGAGTGTCAGAGCACGCACTTGAATGCGGGGCTCTGGACTCGCAGGCCAAATGAACCCCACTGCACCAGGCTGCCTGTGAAAATCTATCATCTCTCACATTTCCTGTCTCCTCCGGTAAACTGATGGTAGTTAATATCTAGAGTCTCACCTTTCTCAGCTCTGACTCCTACAGAGCTGCCTGCCTCTGAGCCTGGCTCCTTGGAGGGCTCCAGAAGCTCAAGGAACTTGTGGAATAAATGTATGAACCAACCGCGACCTTCCCCCTACCATGTACACATACACTTAGTTCCCCTTCTCCCCACCCATTTGCCCAAACTTCAGGGAAAGCCCGCAGGCCTCCTCCTGGGAACTCCTAATCCACCTCCTCTGTCCTGGCTGTTCCGTGACTGTGGACAGAGGATTCCTTGTTCACAGTGCTTCCTGCCCAGAGATCTCTGTGGGGCCCATGTGCTGGCAGGAAAGAGTCAAATCTCTCCTTTAAACTGGCATTAAAGCACCTCTGTCCCTACCACCCCCAGGAGCAACATGCTCCCAGCTCTGTTTGGCATCTATTCTACCTGCCCTGGCCTGGCTCAGCCCCACCTCAACGCCCATAGCCTCTGCTCCCTACACATACGCACACACACAGGAGAGTTCCCCTAGGTACAGAGGTGCCTCGCATCTAATCAAAAGTAAAAACCAGGGCTTCCCTGGTGGCGCAGTGGTTGAGAGTCCGCCTGCCGATGCAGGGGACACGGGTTCGTGCCCCGGTCCGGGAAGATCCCACATGCCGTGGAGCGGCTGGGCCCGTGAGCCACGGCCGCCGAGCCTGCGCGTCCGGAGCCTGCGCTCCACAATGAGAGAGGCCACAACAGTGAGAGGCCCGCATAACGCAAAAAAAAAAAAAAAAAAAAAAAAAAAGTAAAAACCAGACAGACGATTCTAGAATGACAACATCACAGCCCTGGCAGTTGTGCTTTACTAGTAACGCCACAATGACATTTGCATAATACTTCACAATTTCCCAATCAGTATAACTTCGTTGGCCCGGTTCCCTCTCCACACCCTCACCCTGCCAGTGTCACGGAACCCGGGAGGTGGAAAGGGGCTTTGACATGTCCCAGGCCAGCAGTTTGCAAAGTGTCTTGCACAGAGCCCAGGACGGGTTCCCATCGTTGTCTGAGGGATGCTGGTGCTGAAGACTTAGCCAGTTAGAGTCCCCCGGCCCACCCCAACTTCGACCACGGCTGCAATCCCACCCCTTTATTGTTTTGTACACTGAGATTCTCTGGGGTTCATTTGAAAAGGGGATTTCACTGCTGGAAAGTCTGAAGGCAACTCATTTACTCTGAGCCCACCTCCCCGCCCTGACAATGTATATATGACCCTGAGGCCAACAGAGAGGGACGTGGCTGCCCCAGGTCACGCAGGAGTCAGTGGCAGAACAGAATGAAAACACCCTCTTCTGAATCTAGTCTACAACCTCACAGTGGTTAAGCAAAAGAAAACAAGGTCTGCAAGTCAGCAGATCCGGCTTCCAGGTCCAAGGCCACCCGTCCCCAGCCATGGTGGATAGATCAGCAATCTGGGCAAAGCATGCTGCCTAGCACAGAGGTGCTGAGTGAATACTCACTGCAGTCCCTCCTCAAAACAAGCCAAAACCAGGGTTGACCCTCAGCACTGCCCTGCTTTTTCAAACCCACCAGGAATCTGTGGCCTAGACAAACCCTCTCGCCTCCCCAGCAGTAAAATATATTAAAACAGCCTGAGGGCTGAAAGACCAAATTTGTCCAACCCGAGCAAAAGAGCCAGGATGAGGCTGAGCCTCTGTAACACTCACCCCTGCTGCGACCACACCGGCTCCCTGGGGCTAAGGACGGCAGTCAGGCACCTGGAAGGAGGAAACAGCGTTAGCACCTCCGAACTGAGTTCGTGGACCCAGCGTGGAGCTGGAAACCGAGAGGCTGGCATTTGACTCTCTGAGGAACCTTTGGGAAGTTGCTGAACCTGTTACACAGAAAGGCCTGTGTGACGATGCAGAGCAAAAGGGAAAGAAACAAATATGAAACTGGAGCGGCCAGGAGGGGCCAGGCCATGAAGGGCCTTGGAGGCCGAGGTAAAGAATTCAGTCCTGAGTCTAAGAGCAACGAGAAACCATTGACCTGTAGGGTCGAGAATGGACTGGAAACAGGCAAGAGTAGCTTGAGGCGTGTGAGTTAGGAGGCTGTTGTGGCTGTCTGGGGACATGTGACAAGGGCCCAGGCTGGGGTGGGGACAGCAGAGCTCGGATGAGGTGGATGGATTCCAGAGCTCTTTAAGCGGTGGTATCTCCAGACTTCGGCGGTGGACCAGATCTGCGGGGATAAGGGAGAGAGAGGTCTGCCAACCCCTCAGGTGCCTGTTTCATGTCAGTCCCCTGGTCTCCAGCACCCAGGACGAGCCACACCCATTGTTCTCTCAACCTGGCCTATCCTTAACTCAGTTTCCCCATCTGTCAAATAAACATGGTTGGGGACTTCCCTGGTGGCACAGTGGTTAAGAATCCACCTGCCAGTGCAGAGGACATGGGTTCAATCCCTGGTCCGGGAAGATCCCACATACCGCAGAGCAGCTAAGCCCGTGCACCCCAGCTACTGAGCCTGCGCTCTAGAGCCCATGAACCACAACTACTGAGCCCGCCTCCACAACTACTGAAGCCCGCATGCTCTAGGGCCCATGTGCCGCAACTACTGAGCTCGCGTGCTGCAACTACTGAAGCCCACGCACCTAGAGCCCATGATCCTCAACAAGAGAAGCCACCGCAATGAGAAGCCCGCACACCGCAACGAAGAGTAGCCCCTGCTCGCCACAACTAGAGAAAGCCGGCCCGTAGCAACAAAGGCCCAATGCAGCCAAAAAATAAATTTTTTAAAAATTTAAAAATAAAATAAACATGGTTGGACTCAGGGGTCCCTAAGGTCTTTTTAGCATCAATGTTCTGTTCTGGTCTAATTCACTCAGAGTATTTAAGCCCCTTTTCAATCATCTCTAAGCCCCAACTGCAGGCCTGGCCTAGTACACAGTGGGCAGGATCGTTGGAGGGAGCATCCTCGGGGCCCCTGGAGTCACACACTTAGAACAGTTATCTCCAGGTGGGATGAAGTATTTCCGCTTCACGCAGAACACAAGAACTGAGCAAATAGGAAGACCACCTGGGCTGAGCTTGGAACAGCAGAAGCAGAAGCTGTGTGCCTCAGCAACTTGTTCCTGCCCCCACTCCAGAGGCCGGCAGGGGCCTCAGGACATTGTCACTGCAGCTGTAACATCCATCACCCAGCGGCTTACGACCTGGTTCCCCATCCACTGTTTCCCAGAGCCCAGGCTCACCCTGGGGGCCAGGTACCGAGGGACCTGGGAGGCAGCGCAGGACAGTGGTTTAAGCTGGGGCTCTGCAGCCATGCAGACCGGTTTGAATTCTGCCCCCACCTCTTGCTAGCAAAGTGGCCTGGGGCAAATCACCTCACTTCTCTGAGCCTCGGTTTCCTCATTTGGAAAGGAGTCATAGTGTCTGCTTCCAGGGCTAACGGGAGGATTAAATGAGACGCTACATGTGGAGAACTCAGCACAGTTCCTTATCACAACAATCCAGGAGGAGCCGCCATTTACAGATGTGGACACTGGGACCCAGGGAGTTGAAATGACTCACTGAAGATCATTAGAGAATCAGCACAGGGGTGAGACCCAGAGCTCAGGGTCTTAACTGCCAGGTTATATGCTAACCATTTGGGTTCCTCTTTTTTTTTTATTTATTTATTTTAAAATTTTATTTATTTTATTTTTGGCTGTGTTGGGTCTTTGTTGCTGCGTGCGAGCTTTTCTCCAGTTGCAGCGAGCGGGGGCTACTCTTCGTTGCGGTGCGGGGGCTTCTCATTGCGGTGGCTTATCTTGTTGCGGAGCACGGGCTCTAGGCACACGGGCTTCCGTAGTTGTGGCGTGCAGGCTCAGTAGTTGTGGCTCGCGGGCTCTAGAGCGCAGGCTCAGTAGTTGTAGTGCACAGCCTTAGTTGCTCCGCAGCATGTGGGATCTTCCCGGTCCAGGGCTCAAACCTGTGTCCCCTGCATTGGCAGGCGGATTCTTAACCACTGCACCACCCAGGAAGCCCATGGGTTCCTCTTTTTTAGATGAAGAGGTTGAGACGAAAAAATTACAAGTGACTTGACCAGAGCCACAGAGGAAATTCATGGTAGAAGGGGGATTTGAACCTAGGCCTTCTTGATGAAAAATCCCCTGGTCTCCCCCACAGCTATCCAGAAAGTAGATGTGTGTGGAGAAGCTTCAGATTTCAGGGCCCTTTAAACCTGGAACAGGGACAAATGCAAATCTGGGCAGATGGAGTGAGGGTGGTGGTGAAGCTACCTTGAGAGGAAACCAGAAGGAGCGGGTGAAACAAAAGCCTCTTTCTCAGCGCTCACTGGGGACTGGGCAGGAGAGGAGGGGCTGACAAGCAGGGCCATCCGTCCCGCCAGGGCCGAGCTGAGGGCTGGATCTAAACAAACAGAAACAGTTCCAGCTTGGCCACCAACTTGCTGGCTGATCCTAGGGAGGTCACACACACACATACACACACTCAGGTCTCTGTTTCTTCAACTCAAGAATGAGACAGTTGTACTGAATGGTGTCGAGATCCCTTGCAGTTATAGAAGACTATTCATAACCATTTCTCATAAGCGCCAGACTCCTGGTCAGGCCCTGCTCTCACAAGCCCCAGAGGGGGACTCTTAACGCTGGCTCCAATATTCCTACAATAGGCATGGGAAGTCCTGCATTCAGGTTCTGGCTATAGAGCCAGGTCACTTCCCCTCAACAGGCCTCACCTTCCTCATCTATAAAATGGGCACACATCTTTGCCTGATCACCTATAGAACCAGAAGATCCAAGGAGATACCCCTAAAGGCAAGCAATCCCCATCCCAGCTCTCACCCTCAATCTCTTTTAACTTCTCCTTTCCCTCTGACCCATGTCCCATTTGGACAAATGGAATAACTGAATCCAAGCTGATAGATGCAACAGCAGTAGCAACAACTCCCACAACCAGGAGTAGTAGTAGCCACTGCCACAGCTAAGACCCTGCCGTGCAAATGTGCAGGCACCGTGCTCAGCGTGCACTTGGATTATATCTCAGGTGATCCCCTCCATCAACGAGATAAATCCCACCCTTAGTCTAGATTTACAGATGATAGACTAAGGTTCAGCAAAGTGAAGTGACTTGCCTAAGGTCACCCACAGAGCAAGTGCATAGCATAGCCACCCAGACAGGGGCTCTTGGTCTGACACCAGAAGCCCTGATCTTATCCTTGAGGCTATGGAATTATTCTGCATAACATTCCACCATGGAGTGTGGCCCAGGTATGGGGCGTGGTGAGTGGGGGAATATCTCGACTTCACCTTCACCCCCAAACCTCCCCAAATAACTAGGCTCTATTTTCTTGTATGATTATTCAAATGTGTCCAACTCAACTTAGGGTAGAACAGTGCTGTCCAATCGAAACATAATACAAGCCAAATATGTAATTTAAAATTTTCCAGTAGCCACATTTAAAAGAGTACAAAGGAATGGGTGAAATTAATTTTAATAGTATATTTATTTAACATGTAATCAATATCAAAAGTATTATCGAGGGAATTCCCTGGCAGTCCAGTGGTTAGGACTCTGCGCTTCCACTGCTGGGGGCCTAGGTTCAGTCCCTGGTTGGGGAACTAAGATCCCGCAAGCCTTGAGACCCACCCTCACCAAAAAAGAAAAAATCCAAGAGTATTACTGAAATATTTTACAATCTTTTTTTTCATACTAAGTCTTCTAAATCCAGTGTACACCTTACACTTACAGCACATCTCAATTCTCACACTAAATTTTCATCAGATATTTACAGTCTCTTAGCCTTTACAATTGAAAAAGTGTTTGCAGAAATCTAAGTTCACAAACATACACAGAAGTTTTCCAATAACTGGAATATTCTTTTTAATTTTTAAATTAACTAAAATTAAATAAGATTACAAATTCAGTTCCTCGGCGACACCAGCCACATTCCAGCGCTCAGCAGTCTTGCGTGGCTGGTGGCTACTGTATGGGGCCGCTCGAACAGTCAAGTCCTAGAGGGTGGGACTGGCGGCCTCCTTGGCCCTAAGCCAGAGCTAGGCCTCCCAAAATAAAGTTGAATGTCAATAGAATGGTGTCTACTCATTCCAACCCCCTACGGAGCCTGATATTAATATCTACCTCTGGTGCCTTTATACTTACAGCGCTGGTGACAAAGGGACAGAGTACCCATCGCTCAGATGGCACTATGGCTCCGAGAGATGGGCCACCACTCCAAGGTCCCCCAGGTTTGACCCACAGCCTGTCTGACTTGGAAGCCTAAGCTCTGTCCCTAAAGCTTGGCAGGGGCCCGGTCTGGAGATCAGGCTTCTAGCCTTTGCCACTAAATTCCCTCCTGTCCCAGTCTAAATGGCAAAGAATGGCCCCTAACAGGATACCCAGTGAAGAGGCGGAAAGGGAAGGAAGTGGCATGGGCTGCACTGGGTGACGGTCCTGCACACAGGGCTTAGGCCGCTAGGGTACAACTCCCAACCCTCCCCACCCCTACCCAGCAGGAGGCAAAGCCAGCAAGGTTCACTGGCTGCCTGCCCTCTGGGTTGGGTCTCCAAGGCTCGGCGCCATGCCCTCCCCCACATCTCGCCCAAGAACACTCACCCAGAGGCCCCTGGACTAGGGCCAGAGCCTGTACTCACCTCCCAGGGTCACCTCAGCTGGAGTCAAGGGAAAGGATCCAAGGGGCAGTCCACCCCCCCCCACCCCCACCCCCCCACCCCCCCACCCCGGGGAGGAGGGGAGGAGCAGGCCCTGGAGGCAGATTCCAGAGTAGGGACAGGGTGGCAGGTATAGGCCAGAAAAACCTGGGCAGCTCCACCCCTCTCCTGGGGGGCACAGCTAGCAGTCAGCCCTCTCCCTGCAGACTAACCAGGTGAAACTCTCGCCAGTTATTAGGTTTAACAATTAACTCTGATTGGTTTCCATTTCAGCAGGAGGCAGTTCCAGCAAAAAGTACCATCCGGGGCTTCCCTGGTGGCTCAGCGGTTGAGAGTCCGCCTGCCGATGCAGGGGACACGGGTTCGTGCCCCAGTCCGGGAAGATCCCACATGCCGCGGAGTGGCCAGGCCCGTGAGCCATGGCCGCCGAGCCTGCGCGTCCGGAGCCTGTGCTCCGCAACGGGAGAGGCCACAACAGTGAGAGGCCCGCGTACAGCAAAAAAATAAAAATTAAAAAAAAAAAGTCCCATCTGGGGTAGGTGGACTTGGAAGCGGATAGAGGGGAAGGGCTTGGTGTGAAGGGAGAAAGGGGTGTTTAGTGAAGCAACCCACTTCCTCCTTCTGGTCCCAACCTACCAGTGTGGGGCAGCTAAGGGGTAACAGCATAAGTTCTATAAGGTCACAGACAGCTCCTGGCACATAGTAGGTGCTCAATAAATATTTCCAATTAACAAATAAGGGGGTGGAGTGATGGAGGAGAAATGAAGGAAGGCAAAAGTTCACTTATCCTGGGTCCTTGCTGAGACCAAGCTGGGCTGAGAACCAGGAGGGCAGCCACCCAGGGCATGCCAGGAAATGGCTTTGAAGTCCCCCAGCCCTGGCGCTGCTCTTCCTAGCTGTGACCTTTGCAGCCCTCATTCTTCCCCATAAACAAGGGGTGACAGATAACACTACGGTATCACCTGCAGGGCTGTACAAGGCCAGGCCCAAGAGGCTGGGATGCTCTGTGCCGCTGTAATACAGTCTTATCTCTCGCTGCTTGGCAACAGCCTCCTCTTCTCAGGCCACCCCCTGAACTCCCCCACATCCCAATATTCCCCTGGATCCCACCTATGTGGCCCTTTTTCCTTTCCGGGAAGGAAAGCCCGGGATGATGACGGCTCCAGCCCACTCACATCCTACTCACCTGGGATCACACACACACACCCTGGCAACCGACGGCTCCTAATTTGGCATTTGTTTGTCATTTACACCCCTCCTTGGGCCCCCTCGTCGGGCCCCCTCCTCACCCTCTTCCCCCAACCCCTAACCCAGGCCTACAAACGACAAAAGCCCACACCAGGCTGGAGCGAAACTCACTGTGGCCCGTTCACTCTGCGTCCTTGGGCGGGGCCTCCCGCTTCTGGACCTCTGCTTCCCATCTGTGTAATGTGGTGGTGAGGGGGCGTGGATTAAGAGATCGCTTCTCCTGATATTTAGAGATTCTGACATTTCTGGGATCAGTTTGCGTTTTAACTTCAGACAGACCAGAGTTCAGATCCTGGCCAGGGAAACAGGCAGCCTTGATATTACGAGAAAGACTCTGAGAACAGGCCTGCAGACGCCCGGAGCTGCAGCTCACCCCTGAGCATTCTCAGCTCAAGCCTGGGCAGAGGGACAAAGGCCCTGCAGGCTCACTGGGCTCTCCTACCTCCCCCATAGAGCCCCAACTTTTTATTTCTGCCCCACCTTTCCAGTCTTCTCTCTGTCGTTCTCAGTAGCGGCACCATGGGCTACCATTCCCCCAGTTTCTTCTTGGTGAAACAAAGCTTGAAGCTCCCCCTCCATCTGGGGTGCTGACCCTAAGGCCCTTCTAAGTGGAGATTCTAGAGCTGCCTCGGCTTCCACTCTGCCCTTTCCTGCATCCTGCCCGCATCGCTCCAAGAATGCGCCCCACTTTCCCACGTCCGGCCTGGCGCTCACCTCTTTATCTCCACAGGGAATACCCGTCTCCCTGCTCCCCACGGCCCCTCCTGCTTCTTGCCCATCCAGCTCAAACCTCCAGCACGGAGTCTACACTGATCACTCACTCCTCAAGTCACTCAGCCATGTCTCTCCCAGACAGCGCTCCCCGGAGGAGAGGCTTACCAGCCCTATGTGACCTCAAGACCCTGCAGACCAAGGAACTCCTGCAATTATTTTTCTCTGTCCCTCACCCTTGCCCCCCAGCACCGTGAGAACACAGTAGGTGCCTGCTAAAACAACGATAATAACCATTACCTGAAAAGTAATGAATTATAATTGCTTATTGGCCATTTATTCTTTACAATGCTCAGATCTCAGCATTTTACACCTATCATTTCAGTTCATCCTCCCAAGCCCCCCGTAGACTTGTCATTCCTACCCCTTTGTCTTCAACTGAGGAAACTGAGGCTCAGAGAGGTGAAATAATTTGCCCAAGGTCACATAGCCAGGAGATGGCAGTCATAAGACTGGAATTTAAGTTCTTATCCACCGCCCTACTTGGCCTCCCTCCAATCCACACATAAAGGTGGGGATATGTGAGAAGCTGTGACCTGCCAGTGATGGGGCTATGGGGGTCCCATAGAAACCAGCCCAGCCCAGGGCCAATGGCAGATTCCATAAATAAAACTTCACAACCTTCTATTGCGTACCTACTCTGTGCAAAGCCCTATGCTAGGTGCTGGGAGCACAGAATATTACATGAGACATCTGGAACTCACAATCTAGCAAGAGAGACAAGCCACGTCCCAGGATAAAGCCAAGAGCAAGCAGAACTTGTCCCCAGAGGAGACCAGGTAAGGTGCTAAGGGAATGCAGAGGATGGAAAGACAAATCTCCCCGTGGGGTTGGGGACGGGAGGGCTCACAAGGCTTTGGGGGACAGAGGTTGGCATCTGAGCTGAGCCTTGACAAGGCAGGCAGGATTTCAACAGTGACTGGGGAAGGACGGGGTGTGGCATTCCTGGCAGAGATGAACCCAGGAAGTTGGGGCAAAGACACAGGTAAGCACTGGGCGCGTCCTAGGAGCCACAGCAAATGCATTCTCCAAGCCCCTCCCCTTGGCACTGGTCCCAGGTGTCCGGCCCTGAAGAGAGGCCACCATGAGCGTCCCCAGACTCCCAGGCAGCTGATTCATTCTGGTAAGCGGGCGTGGAAAGGGAGAGAGTGCTGAGTGCCTGGGCGCATGGTCTGCCAGAAGGGGCTCAAGGGGCTAGAATCCAGGCTCTGTACAGACTCTCTCAAGATGGGAGACGCTGAAGGGAGGAAGTGGCCCCACCAGAAGTGGGTGACGCTGGGGAGGAAACAAGGAAAGGGGCAAAGACTGTGAATTGGGCAGCAGGAGACCTGGCTTCCAGAACTACAGATCAAAGCTGCGTGGGACCTTGGGCTTATCCTGTCCAACCCTCATTTTTACAGCTGGGAAAACTGAGGCCCGGATAGGGGAAGAGACCGGTTCGCAGTCCCTTCGCAGCAGAACCAGCCATGTGCTGAGAGGCAGGAGAAATCTGCCTTCAATGCTTCACTCTGCCGTGACCTCCCAGCGACCTTTCTCCAGTCATTAGGCTCCCACTCAACAAAACAGCCCTGAAGTCGGCAGTTCTGAACTTTTCTGGGTCGTGACTCAGAGACTCACGTGGTACCTGTGGATCCTTTCCCAAGGACAGGGAACACTCTGAGAATTGTGCATGCCGTTTCGGAAGTTCACAAACATCTGAGACCAGCGTTCCCCGAGGGCAGTCTGAGAACCCTCTGTGTCCCAGTCACCTCGACTGGAACCTATTAAAACAGGCTGATTCCGGGGCCCCCACCACGTGGTGCTCAGCCGCCTCCTTTTAGCTGGTTCACAGATTGAACATACAGAGGCTTCCGTGGCTAGACGTTTTAAAGCCACTGCTCATTAATCAAGGTCCCTTCTGGATGAGCCACCTGCTCAAGCCGGCCCTGGTCGTGGACATGGTCGTGGTGGGGGTGAGTGGAGGCCCAGCAAGCTGACTGCAGCTGGCTAGGTTCTGAATTGACATTCTGAGATCAGCAGCCCTGCCTAGGAGAGAGCCCGGACTCCTGGGCTGTACTTGGGGTGGGAGGAGGGTTCCTATCAACCCCAGCCTAAGGGCTCTTTCCCTCTCTCCAGACTCTCACTCCGGCCCTCAGCCAGGTCCGGCTCCCTTCCTTTTCCTTTCTAACACAACTCTGCTCCTGAATCTCCGTTTCCTGGCTGCAGCCTCTGCCTCCCTCCCCTCCATCACCAAGCCTGACAGAGGACCTCCAAGCCCCCAAGCACCCTTCTGAGGAGATAAAACTATCATGCCTTGCAGATGATAAGCTCGTTGAATTGGGAGACTCAAGATAATCAATGAAGAACTAAGGTGGCCAGTGACAAAACAACATCTAAAGAAAAAGCCAAGTGCCTTCAGTCCTGCCCTGTTACCTGCTCTTGATGCAGCATCTCTCCAACAGGTGGGCAGCTGCCTAGAACCAGAGGGGCTCAGAGCCTTGTCCTTGCTGGTAGGAAGGCCAGTCCCTGACGGGGTGACAGCATAGGTTTAGGAAGCAGGAGACTCCACGCTCTGAGCCAAGGATCTGTTCTCCAAATTTGAGCAAGTGTGCATCCCTCTGTGGACCCCTAAACGTTCTCACAGGCTCCATCCGGGGCAGTATAGGAAAGACTCCAGACAACCTGTGGGCTTTGGCTAGCTCTGGCTTTAAATCCAACTGTGCCACTTGCTGGCTGAGGACTGGGTAGGCCTTGGGCAAGTTATTTAGCCTCCTTTAATAAAGTGGGGACCGTAATCTCTGCCTCACTGGGTAGTTGCAAGGATTAAAAGACGTAAGGCGCATAAAGCACTGAGCATGGGGCCTGGCACGTGGTGAGCCAAAAAACGTAAGCACTTGTTTATCAGACACCAGAGGGAGCCTCTGACGAGGAAGACTCTAGGCTTTCTAATTCTTAGGTGGCCTCAAGCAACCCCCAAACCACCCACCGGAACTGGGTCTGGACGCTTTATCTTTAGACCTTTAACCCGGAGAGATGATGGGGAGAGAGAGGAGGGGAAGGCAGGGGAAGGGAGAGAAAGAAGACTGAGAAGAGGAGGGAGGAAGGGAAAGGAAAATGAAGGGTGGGAGCGGCCTGGCTTCCCCAGCTTGGGGGAAAGGAAGATGACTTCAGGGAAGCTGCCAAGACAGGATAAGCCTTCTCTCCTTCCCAGAGCCTCCCCAGGCCCGCCAAGGCAAGGCTTAAAGGGACACAGTCTGCTGAGAAGCACCGCCCTGGCTGTCAGTAAGGACACTGAAGCCTTGGGTTACCTCCAGGCTCTGGCTCCCCACGCGGCTGCTGCCTGCCCATGGCGGCCTCCTCCCCTGGAGCAGGCAGAGACGGCCAGAGCCGGGCTGAGAACAAAACCACTTACCCATTCAGCCTGCAGAGGCACTACTCGCTCACTTAGGACTCAGGGACCCCCTTGTGGATTCTGATACTGACTCAGCAGGACTCTCGCCACTGGGTCCCCACCTCCAGGTCCCATGCAGAGCCCTCTCCAAGCCTCTACCTGCCCCAAGGTCCTGCTTCGGATGCTGAAGTTGCAAGTAGGGAAAAAGCACCATTCAGACTCTAAACAGGAACCACAGACGAGGTGTTCCAATTGCCACTGACCAGCTGTGTGACCTGCGGGGTGTCACTTCCCTCAGAGCATGTTTCCTTCCTCTGGCTAATGAGGGCAACGGAGGACGAGGAGTTTCTCTAAGGTTCTCCCTACTCCGACAGCAGCTATCCTGCTGGTAGGATACCTTGGAGCACAAAGGGGCAAAGAGGACTTGCTTCAGAAGGGGAGTGTGCCGAGCCGGGCTCTGCCGAGAGTGCCGTGGATGTGGCAATGGCCAAGGGATATTATGAAGATGACGATTATAATTTTAAAACACAGCCACAAACTCTAAAGCAGTTTACAAAGAGCTTTCTCATTATCCCCTGGGATTCACAACCTGGTGACTTAGGGAGAGCTGGACGATGATTATTCATATTTGGCAGATAAGGAAAGTGAAGCAAGATTTAAGTGGCTTGTGACTTCCCTGGTGGCGCAGTGGTTAAGAATCCGCCTGCCAATGCAGGGGACACGGGTTCGAGCCCTGGTTCGGGAAGATCCCACATGCCACAGAGCAACTAAGCCCATGCACCACAACTACTGAGCCTGCGCTCTAGAGCCCGTGAGCCACAACTACTGAGCCCATGTGCTGCAACTACTGAAGCCCGCATGCCTAGAGCCCATGCTCCGCAACAAGAGAAGCCACCACAATGAGAAGCCTGCGCACCGCAACGAAGAGTAGCCCCCACTCGCCACAACTAGAGAAAGCCCTCACATAGCAACGAAGACCCAACACAGCCAAAAATAAATAAACTAATTAAAAAAAAAAAAAGATTTAAGTGGCTTGTCCAGGCTACTAAGTGTAGAGAAGGGGGAGCCAAAGCAGAAGCAGTAATTACGGGGTGCCTGCTGTGCGTCACCTCACTAGGCTCACTCGTATCTGTTATCTTGACCAAGTGTCACCACCACAACCCGGCACTGCAGGTGCTACTGTCCCCGTTTCAGAGAAGAGGACACTGAGGCTGAGAAAAAGCCTCATGGCTGCTCCATTGCAAAGCCTGGATTGGGACCTGGGCTTGTGGGATTCCAAGACCTGCACTCTTTTCCATCTTCCTGTATGTACTGAGTTGAATAGTGTCCCCCCAAATTCATGTCTACACAGACGCTCAGAATGTGACCTTATTTGGAAATAGAGTCTTTGTGGAAGCAATGAGTTAAAATAAAATGAGGTCATGCTGGATACGGGTGGGTCCTAAACCCAAGATGACTGGTGTCCTTAGAAGAAGAGGAGATGACACAGAGACGCACCAGAGAAAGGGAAGAAAGCCATGTGACAACAGAGGCAGATGCATCTGCAAGCCAAGGAGCTCCAGGGATTACTGGCCGCCACCAGAAGCTAGGAGAGGGGCACAAAACAGATGCCCCTGCCACCCCACCTCAGAGCTTTCAGAGGGAACCAACATTGCCAACACCCTGCTTTCTGACTTCTAGCTCCACACTGCGAGAGAATAAATTTCTGCTTTTTAAAGACACCCAGATTGTGGTATTTCAATAAGCAGCCCTAGGAAATTAATACACAGTGAGTCCATTGAGCAGCAGACCTGAGACTCTTAAATTCCATTTTTCAGATTCCCACTCATTAGGCAGCCTTGGAGGTTAATGGAGTCCTTCTCATCTCTCCTTCACTTCCCTGGTTCAGGCTGGCCTGAATTCCATCAACTGGGCTTCTTCCATGTCCCAGGTGTCTAGCCATCCCACTGGGCCCTTCCATCATGCACATAAGCACACTTTGAGCCCCGACTCCAGATGGACCATCCTCCCCCTCCACCCAGGCCAGCCTCTACCACCACCTGGAGAGCTGTGGTTTTTTGTTTTTTGTTGTTTTTTTTTTGAGCTGTGGTTTTGAAAGGCAAATTCGATCCTTCCTGGCTAGCTTAATCTGCTTCCCTAACTCTTCACAACCTGTAGGACCCAGGCTCTTCAGCCTGTGCCAGATCTGGCCTCAAATTCCTCTTTATCTCCAGCCACTCACCCCACCTGTCCCCACCCCTCACCGCCTTCTGCTCCAACCACATGGAACTATTTGTATTTCCCCTAACAAGTCATGGTGCCTTTGCACATGCTGCTCCAACTACCTGGAAAATAAAATCCAGCCCAAACACCACCTTTTCCTCCACGAACAGCCATACCTTGCCACCTTGTACATTGTTCATCTTTACAGGTCTGCCCTGCACACTCAGCCTGGGAACACTGTTGTATTCATTTCTGTCACTGCAGGCCTAGGGCCCAGTATAAAGGCACTCAAGAATGTTGAACTGCGGAGCAGCCATAACAGTATCAATTGCTACCATTTACCAAATATTTACTATGTGCTCAGCCCTGTGCCGAGCATTCCACGCATGTTACCTCATTTCACTCTCAAAACAACCCTTTGAAATGGATGCTATTACTGATCCTGTTTTACAGGTGAGAAAATGAAGACATGAAGTCACTTGCCCAAGTCCACGCAACTTCGCTACCATGCAAAGGTAGCGAAGACAGTGCTCCATACTCTAGCGCCAGTGCTAGTAACCAACGTTAGGTACACCGTCCATCCTAATACCCTCATTTTACAGAAGAGGAAACAAGCAAGAAAGGAAGAGTGACTTGCCCACAGTCAGGTAACAAGACGTGGACCTAGATCTTTAGATTCCTTATTCAATGTTCTTCCTCTTCTCATTCTTGCAGGATCTTAATCCAGGAGGACACAGAAAACAAGGTAGGCTGTATCTCCTAGAGAGCTTTTTCCCATCTCCCCTAGAGCAGAGCCCAGCATAGGCCTGGCCACACAATAGGGGCTCAAATCTATAGCCAGGAGACTTAGCAGTTAAAAAAAAACAGATAAATCTACTTCAACAAAGTCTGAAGCCTGGGGACTTCCCTCGTGGTCCAGTGGTTAAAAATCCACCTTCCAATTCAGGAGACGCAGGTTCGATCCCTGGTTGGGGAACTAAGATCCCACGTGCCGCAGGGCAACTAAGCCCGTGCACCACAACTACTGAGCACACGCCACAACTAGAGAGCCTGTGTGCTGCAACTACAGAGCCCATGCGCTCTGGAGCCCACACGCCACACTAGAGAGAAGCCCACGTGCTGCAACTAAGATCTGACACAGCCAAAAAAGAAAAGTATGAAGCCTGCTTAGATATTACAATGTCAGGGCTTGAGAGGACAAAGGGTATCATTTAATACCATCTCCCATATTATAAAGTCATCCATTCAACAAATTTATTGAACACCAGTCATAAGCCAGACACGGTGTGGGGGCACTAGGAAGACTGATAAGCAAGTTTGTGCCCAGATGGCATTTGCAATCCAGTGAGGAGAGACAAACAACTAACAAGTTCATGTATAATTACGAACTCTCATAAGTGTTATGAAATACAGGGAGCTATAAGAAGGTATAACAGGAAAAACTGAGTTGTCTTAAAAGAGTTGTTGATGAAGGCTCCCCTGACAAAGTGATTCTTCAGCTGAAATCCGAAGAGTGGGAGTTAACCAACATAAGAAGCAGGGGGGGCTTCCCTGGTGGCGCAGTAGTTGAGAGTCCGCCTGCTGATGTAGGGGACATGGGTTCGTGCCCGGGTCCGGGAAGATCCCACGTGCTGCAGAGCGGCTGGGCCCGTGAGCCATGGCCGCTGAGCCTCCGCATCCAGAGCCTGTGCTCCGCAACTGGAGAGGCCACAACTGTGAGAGGCCTGCGTACCGTACTTGAAGCCAGAACCTCTACTTGCCAGGTTAGGGCTGTCAGCTACTTCAGGCATGTGTGTGGAAGGGGGCAGGAGATGCTTTGCAGGTGTTTCATCCTATAGGAGGTTCCAGCTCCCTGCCTGCACCTCTCTTGAGCTCTAATGTGCATCAGGATTTCCTGGGTTTGTTAAAACATAGACTGCTGGGCCCCACCCCCAGAGTTATTGATTCAGTAGATCTGGTGGGAGCCCCAAGAATTTGTATTTCTAACTAGATCCTAGGTAACCCTGCTGCTGCTGGTGGGGTGACCATACTTTGAGAACCATTGCTCTAGACTAGAATATACGAGGGCAAGGAGGAGTGGTGAGTGGGGCCCATGGCCAGGATCCTTGGGAGCTAAAAGGGTAGATTCCTAAATCTGGGTAACAATGAGACAAACTCTAGCACTCTGAGAAAGGGAAAGGGACTCAGTCTCAGAATCCAGCCTACTAGCTGCTCAGCTAGGGAAACTGAGGCTTAGGGGGTTTAGACCTTTACATAAGAGAAGCTCAATAAAAATGTGTTGAGTGAACAGGTAAAAACATGAAAGGTTTGACCAAAGTCCAAAGGAGACCCCTGCACCAAAATCCAGGGCTCCTGAGCTGCAGACCAGAGCCTTTCCTGCCCTGGGAAAGGGATTCAGGAAAGGGGACAGCAAGCTCAGCTTTCCCCCAGCTTCTGCTGCCTTCAGTAGGGAAACATTTTTAAAATTGCAAAAATCTGCTGTTGGCCCCCAATCCTATCACCCATCCACCCTCCTTCCTTTCACACTCCCAGCTCCCTCCCTTTACACTCCAAATCCTGTGCACTTTATCCTGGCAAGCTGAGTAGCAGAGGGGGAGGTGAAGTTCTAGGGAAGAAGAACTGGAAGTGGAGGGTGAATTCTTACACTTGGATAGCCTTCTTCCAGAACACTTCCTTCCTCTTGTAAGAGTCTCAGTTTCTATCCTCATATCCAGTCTAATCCCAGTCTACCTACATTTCAGTACCAGCATCTGAAACCCACAAAGCTGGGGGCTAAATTTCCAAACCACCTTTTCACCCAGTTTTTCTAAAATAGGGTGGCCCTGGACAGAATTTTTCTATCCTATTCCAGTTGGCAGCAAAATGCCACTTATCTTGCAAACCCACATGCACAGACTCACTAACATACAAACAGCTATGTGTACATAAAAACAAATATACTAAAACTCATTAAGAAACACATACACATAGACTTCAAGAGATTCATTATTCACTGTTCACTGATAAAATACATCTGCACCCCCAAATGCACAAGAAACACACACATGCACACATCTCCAAATGCATGCGCTGCACCGATACATGGAGAACGGAGTAAGACACACCCAGAGACCTCTCTCAAAGTAGACATCTGAGGGGGCGTTCCTTGGAGCGGGGGGCACTGGCCCTTTAAGAGAGTGGTTCTCCCTCCTCCCTTCAGGGCACCTAAGGTGCGGCTCTACCCCAGGGAGCTGGGAGGGGTGAGGATGGGAGTGCGGCTGAGCTGGCCAGGCCCGGTCTGGCTTTGGCAGACTGTCCCCGCACCACGACAGGAAATGGATCCCTGAACCGAGTGGGTCACCAGCCTGGGGACCGCTGTCTCCACCATCACCAACACACACACACCCGGGCTCCAGGCAGGACACGCCCTCCGCTCCAGCGGGCCCCTCTGTCAGCCCTGCTCCCTCCGGCCCCCGGGGTGTGGCCGCCCACCTGCCGGCAAGGAGTCTAGGCCCAGCGGGGACGCTCCCGCCGCTGCCGCCGCCCTCTGCCCCGGCCAGGTGCCCGGTTCCCGGCGACGGCAGCGCTTCGGCCGCCGCCCCCACCCCTTCCTCCAGGCTGTGCGGAGACAAAGCCGCGCACACGCACACGGGGGCTACGCGGGGCTACGCGGGTGCACACCCGCCCTCACACGCGCACACACGGGGACTCACAGTGGCGCGCGCGCGCACACACACACACACACACACACACTCCGCCACAGGTTCCAGCCACAAGCGAAGCCACTGGCACACACCCTCATCCAAATGTACACACACTCGGCTACACATTCAGACACACCCTCTCATAAACACATTCACGCATAGACACGCGCGCACACACACCGCCCAGCCCAGACGCGCGGAGACACACAGGGCACACACCCTCTCACACACACACAGATGCACACCCGCTGCACACACGCAAGCGCGCACACACCGATCATCCACTTGCACAGACCCACGGGCACACGCGCGCTCACATCCAGCACACACCCGGCGACTTGGACCCCGACACACACACCGCGCCAGCACTGAAACGCACAAACCGAGGCCCGGGGCTCCCGGCTCGGGCGCCCGCCCCCCGCCTCCCGGCTCGGGCGCCCGCTCCCCGCCTCCCGGCTCAGGCGCCCGCCCCCCGCCTCGGTGCTGTCCAGCCCCCCGGAGCCTGCCCGCCGGCCTGTCAGTGCTCGAGGACGGGAAACCGAGCCTGGAGCCCTCGGTGATCACCCTCCCCACACACACCAGCCCAGACGCGGCGGGGTCCCCGGGGCCCGGAGGAGGCGGCGGGGGCGGCTAACCTGGCTGCGGCGGCGCGGCTTCCGGGCGCTGTCTGTCCTCGGTCGGTCTGTCCCGCGGCCGCTCGGCGGGCTCCGAGGCGCACTTGAGCTGCGCACAAATGCCCCGCTCGCTCGCTTGCTCGCTAGCTCCCTCCCTCCCGCGGCGCAGCCCCCTCCCCGCCCGCCCCCCTCACCCGGTCTCCCCCCTCCGCCCCGCCCCGGCCGGCTCCCCGCGAGGAAGCGGCGGCGATCCCCGCCGCCGCGGCAGCCACGGGCGAGCGAGCGAGCAACCGGAGGAGCGCCGCCAGAGCCGGGGCCGCGCGTAGGGAGGAGCCGCGCGGGCCCCTAGGGAGAGGAGGAGCGGAGGGGGCTGAGCCCTGCGAGCCCGCCTGGCGCTGGGGACCCGCCGCCCGCTTCCCAACGTGGGCCGGCGCCTACCTGTGTCGCCGCGGAGCTCGGAGGCTGGGGCGAGCAGCTGGGCGACGAAGAGGAGACCCCACCCTGGGCCCCCTCGCCCTTCCCGTCCCAGCCCGGTGGGCTCGGGCCCCGCCCCCCGCCTCCTCCTGGTCCCCGCCAGCGCCAACCTCGGTTTTCCCTGGCCCAGACGCCTCGGCTCTCGGCCCGGTGCCCCGGGCTAACCCCACGGCCCGGCGCCCAGCTCGCCGGCCTCCTCCACCTCCAGGCCTGACCTGGCCGACGCCCACCCGCCTCCCCGCCGCCCTCCCATTGTTCCCGCGGCCCGAGCTCGAGGAAGACCGCGCCGCGCATTCCAACCCCACCTCAGGTGGCGATACCTCTGGACCCTTGGGGAGGGGATCCCCAAGGGCTGGACCCTGGCTCTGGGCGCCGACGCCCACCCTCCACAATCGCAGGCAGGCCCAAAGTAGAGAGCTTTCCTAAATTAGAGTTAAAATCACCACTGCCCTTATAGGTGCTCCTTCAGATCCTAGTAAAGACCGAGGCTGGGGGGGGAGGAACCACCCCAAGGTCAGCAAGCCTGAGATAGCAGCGAGGAGAAGGTGGGGAACAGATTAGGTATCCACATTACATAGAAGAAGAAACGGGGAATTCCTGCCCAGGGCTCCTGGGACAGGGACAGGCCCTCCAGAGCTGCAGGGAATAATGAGCCTGACCTCCTTTGTTAGATACTACATAAAACACAGAGACGTGGAAGAAGCACTTTCAGAGGTTTTACTGGATGAAAAGGCCTACTAAGTGCAGGAACTCTCACCTAGTTTGCCTCACTTAGCCCTGACCGTGGTCCTATGCAGCAGCTGTGATCATCCCCATTTTATAGATGAAAGCTTGTCCTAGGTCTCTCCAGCAGGCAGCGCAGAACCAAGATGAAGCCCAACAACTATTCAAGTTCTTCACTGCGATCCCCCCTCCAGTATAGGATACTAAGTGCCAGGTGAGCAGCTAAAAACATAAGAAATCAAGGAGGGCAGGCCTAGTTTGGGCCTGGAAAGACTTCCACAAACTAAAAGAGGGCAGAAGTGAGGGCACTGAGACCCCAAAGCAGGACTGAGTATGGCTTGTCCAGGGGAAAATTATAATTAATCATGAGAACTAATCATAGCTAATGTGTTTGGAGCACTTACTGTATTCCAGGCACTGTTCTAAGAGCTTTACTTGCACTAACTCATTTAATCCTATAACAACACTGTGGGATGGAGGTTATTTTTTAGGAAACTGAAACACAAAGATATTACATAGTTTATAAAGTGGCAGAGCCAGGATCCAAACCCAGGAAGCTGACTCCCAAGCCTGCACTTAACTACCACAGGCCAGAGAGAAGCAGGCCTGAATGCGAGGCAAAGGCATTTGAATTCTTAGGGCACCCACCGCAGCATGACTCTTTACTTGCCGTCTTCTGTCTCGCTATGTGTACCCGGTACCCAGTACACAGGGCCTGGAATATAGGCCCAGCTGTTAAACTATTGCATGACTGAGGCTAGAGTGCAGAGGGCCGTGTGCAGGGCTTGGCTGCAGCTCTGTCTGCTGTGCTGGGCATTTTTATCAGTGGTTTTAGATGAAGCAGAATAAGGCATGAAACGCTAATCATATCTACAGCCATCAGGAAGTTGCGAGGGCCCTCAAACACTCCAGAAACCAAAATTAGTTTCCAAAAGGTCTCGGCAGCCTTGGAGCTGAGCTGGAACTAACAAGATGAGGTACCACAAGGGATAAATGTAAACTCCTGCCCTTCAGTCCAAACCACAGCAGTCCCACAAAACTTTCTGTGATGATGGAAATGTCCTAAATTGGCATTGTCTGATGTAGTAGCCACTAGCCACCTGTGGCTGTTGAGCCCCTAAAATGTAGCTCCTACAACTGAGAAACTAAAATTTTAATTTCAATTAATTTTAAAATTTTAATTTTAACTTTTTTTTTCTTTTTTTCTTTTTAAGTACTTTAAATGTAAATTGTCACGTGGGGCTAGTGGCTGCCATATTGGACAAATGCCCAAAATACAGGGTAGAAAGAATCTAGATTAAGAGCAGTTCCGGTGAAAATGACTTACAGGTTTGAATTGACCTCAAGCTCAACAATGCAATGTGGCTGCAAAAAAAAGAAAGAAGGAAGGGAGGGAAGGAGGAAAGAAAAAAGGAAGAAGAGGAGGGACACCCCTGATGGCGCAGTAGTTAAGAATCCACCTGCGAATGCAGGGGGCACGGGTTCAATCCCTGGTCTGGGAGGATCCCACGTGCCGCAGAGCAGAACCTCTGTGGTTCTAACTCTGTTAGTCTCTGTTAGAGGTTCTATGCTGCCCTGGGCTGATCACACCTGGACCACGGGGCTCAGCTCAGCCCCACGTTCTGAGGAGTACACTGTCACACTGGAGCAAGTCTAGAAGAGACCAGATGCCGAGGACCTGGATGCCATGTTGTGTGGTGAATGAGTTAATATCCCTGAGAAGGTAAAGCACTGGAGGCTATCGTGGCTGTCTCCAAACATCTGAAGGGCTGTCATACAGCAAGGGGATTTGATTTGTTTCTTATCATTTAGGTCTAGTAAACAAAATTAAAAACTCTGCGAACCCCTAAGCCCCCCTTCTCCATGTCTAATTCCTCTTTCTGTTCCCCTCAGCACTTAATCCACCCAGGACCTGGCTCATATTAAACACAAATTCGCTGACAAATGGATGTGAAAGAATTCCACTCAGCTCCGGTGTGTGGACATCCAGGAGGAGAACTTCAGCTTGTTATAAAGATCTCTAACAGTCAACACGATCCAAGAAAACAATGGACCACCCTGGGAGTGATGAACTCCCTGCCAATAAATGTATTCAAAGAAAGATTGGGTCTTCAACTGGAGGCTGAACTAGGAATCAGATGACCCTTCAAACCGAAAAATGAGCAAGTTCTATTAGAAGGGGAAAGACAAGATCAAGGCCATGCTTCCAGACAGTTACCTGGCTGTATATATAAAACAGATTGATATGAAGGGACCAGAGGCAGGGAGGACCAGTTAGGAACCATTGCAGTGGTCCATTAGGTGGCAGTGGGAATGGAAGGCCAAGGACAGGTGTGTGGTGACAGAAGCACTGGCCCTGGGCTGGAAGTCAGGAGCTACAGGTTTTAGTTCTGCCTCTGCCATTAACTTATTGTGGGGTATGCGGTAAATCCCTTCCCTTCTCTGGACTTCAGTTTCCCCATCTGTGAAATGCAGAATAATCTCCAAGTCCCTGCTAACTCTGGATTCTGTTTATGGGAAAGAGATTATGAAGGCTAACTGGGAAAATGTAGTAGACAGCCTTTATACACTTCAAAGGAACAATATCACTAGGCTCATACTATCATTATTATTACAAAGGCTGCCTCCCCAGAACTTGGTGACTAGATTGGTAGGAGGGGACAAGAAGGAGTCAATGGACTGCATGTGTAGGGGGTGGGCTCAGGGGACAAGGACCTCTGATCTTTGGGGAGCGTCAGCTAACCTCTCTACTCCTCCCCGAAGATCTGTGAAGACAGCGTGCTGTGTGCTGTCACCACATGAACTGCTTCCTCATTCCTTTGAGCCACACCTCATACTTGGCTAAGGGAAGCAATCAGTTCTAGGAAAAGTTAGACTCTGTTCCCCTCCTTTTAATGTTCCCAAATGACACCGGTTGTGGTCCTTCCCTTAAATAATAAGTATCATCTACGCATATGAAAACAGCCAATATTATTGAGCACCGTGTGCTCAGCACTTACATAGCTTTCTCACCCTGGGAGGCAGCTCTAATTAGTATCCCCATTTTATAGATGAGGACACCGTGGCTCACGGAGATTCGCAATTTTCCCACAGTTGCATAGTTTATGAAGGGGATTCCAATACAGGTCTGTGTGATGTCAAGGCTGCATTCCTAGAGGCTTCTAGCATTTTACTATGTATTTTTACAACAGCTTAGGGAAGAGGGCAAGATGAGTACAGTCCCTAGGGTACAGCTGGGAAAACGGAAGCTCGGAAAGGTTAAATTAAGTCACTTGGACAAATTAGTAAAGGCTTTCAATGTGCAGTTCTCACTCTTTCCTGTTCTCTGTTCCTCTCCTACGACCCAGCAGTGCTTTCCTCCTTCCCTGCACCTTCCAGGGCCTCCCCAGTCTTCCTGGGCCTGATCGGTAGGGACTTGCCCAGACCATTTAAGAGAAGGACTTTTACTTGTCCTTTTCCTGGGGCATGGGGAGGGAGGGATTTCTGAAAGGCAAAAGTTAACTCCCATCTCCTCACTCAGCACCACCAGCCCACACACACCCCAGCCCAGGGCCTCGAGGTGACAGTGCTGAAGGCTTACAGAGTGAGTCATGCAGAGCTGACCTGCCGGTCCCCGGAGCATCAGGTGCTAAGCCTAGGTTAGAAGGGTGGAAAAGTAGGCCAAGTGTTCTCATCCCCAGGAGCACCGCCCAGCTGCAGCTCAGGCCCCCCCACTCATCTCATCCCCAAATACTGCAAACATTTAGGGGGCACTGTGCAAACCCCGGGGGCAGAAGAGACGTGAGAAATCAGAATGCATTCCCACCCTTCAGAGGGGATAGGACAGTGAGTACAAAATAATATATACTTATAAAGCGTGATGGGGGTACGTGGTGATGAATTCCAAGGACAGAAGTTCACAAAGGAGTTGAGATCACAGTGGAGTCTTAAAGGGTAAGCTGAACATGCAGAGGTAGAGGGGCACTCCAGGCTGCAGGAACGCACGGGCAGAAGCGCTAAAGCTTAGATGTATTTGCACACCATCTAGCAGGCAATAGGGAGGTATGGAGTGCACTATGGCTTTGAGAAAGACTGCCTGAGTTTGAATCCTGGCTCTGTCCCTTCTCAGCTATTTGACCTTGGGCAAGTTACTTAACCCCTCTGGGAGAGATATCATTGGCTCCTATTATTTGCTCTCCCCCTTCCCAGTAAGCTTACACATTCTAGCCGGTTGCCATGTGACTCCAGAGGAAGGAGTACACTTCCCCAGACCAATGTCAGACTTGATCACATGACTTACTTTGGCCAGTGGAATTTGAGCTGGAGAGATATATGCCAGTTCTAGGCAGAAACTTGAAGAACCATTGCATGTTTTTAGTCTAAAATCAAACTCTTTAATCTCTGCCACTGGAATGGCATGACCTGGATGGGGGCTGTGCCTTCAGCCTGGACCTTAGAGTGAAAAGACACAGAAAGCAGAGCTGCAGCCAACACACAGCTGCCCCACAGCTATCTATGTGTAATCTGAGGAAGAAAACTTTGTTGTAAGCCACTGAGATTTGGGGGTTGTTTGTTATCACATCATAACTTAGCATAACCTAGTGATTTTAGTAGTACTTACCTCATAAAACTGTTGTGAGGATTAAATAAGATGATCTTGTGAAAAATGTATAACCGTTTCATCAGAAATTGCATTATAAAATGACCACTCTGCCCATACATATATGGACATTTGATATACAACAGAAATGACATTTGCAAAAGCCTCGCAAAGGATGGTGTCACAGGTTGAATAGTATCCCCCCAAAATTCATTTCTACCTAGAACCTCAGAATATGACCTTAGGACTTGCAGGGGACACGGGTTCGATTCCTGGTCCGGGAAGATCCCACATGCCTCGGAGCAGCTAAGCCCGAGCTCCACAACTACTGAAGCCTACACTCTAGAGCCCGTACTCCACAACAAGAGAAGCCACCACAGTGAGAAGCCTGCTCACCGCAACGAAGCATAGCCCCCGCTCACTGAAACTAGAGAAAGCCCGTGTGCAGCAACGAAGACCCAATACAGCCAAAAAAAAAAAAAGAATATGACCTTATTGGAAATAGGATCTTTACAGATGTAATTAGTCAAGGATCTCAAGATTAACTCATCCTGGATTTAGAGTGTGCCCTAAATCCAATGACTGCTCTCCATATAAGAAAACACATAGAAACAAAAAGAAGGCAATGTGAAGATGGAGGCAGAGACTACTGTGATGTGTCTACAAGCAAAGGAACACCAAGGATTGCTGGCAAACACCTGAAGCTAGGAGAAAGGCATGGATATTTTCTCCCTCCCCCCATGAGGAACCAACTCTGTCCACACCACGATTTTGGACTTCTGGCCTCTTGAGCTGTGAGAGAATAAATTTCTGTTGTTTTAAGCCACCCAATTTGTGCTAATTTGTTATGACAGCCCTAGGAAATTAATACAGATGAATTATTTTTAAGTGATACTGAACAATTGGTTATTCATTTGGAAAACAATTAAATTGGATTCCTACCTCATAGCATACATAGTAATAACCTGTTGGATTAAAGTCCTAAATTTGAAAAGCAAAACCTTAAAATCTTTAGAAGTAACTAAAGAAAATCATATTTAGGACTTCAGGATACAGAAGAATTTCTTAAACAAGACATAAAAATCACAAATTGTATTACTCTGGGTTATCCATAGAAATAGAACCAGTAGCATATATATTCTATATATCTATGTCTATATCAATAGATAGATAGAGAGATAGATTTATTATAAGGAATTGACTCATATGGTTATGAAACCATGCGACTCAGATGGGACTTGAACCCATAGGCCGGGACTTGAACCCAGCCAGAACCCACTGTCTTTTTTTTTTATATATATAAATTTATTTATTTTATTTATTTGTTGCTGTGCTGGGTCTTCGTCACTGCACACAGGCTTTCTCTAATTGCAGTGAGCAGGGGCTATTCTTCACTGTGGTGCACGGGCTTCTCATTGTGGTGGCTTCCCTTGTTGTGGAGCACAGGCTCTAGGCACGTGGGCTTCAGTAGTTGCAGCATGTGGGCTCAGTAGTTGTGGCTCGCGGGCTTAGTTGCTCCACAGCATGTGGGATCTTCTCGGACCAGGGCTCAAACCCGTGTCCCCTGCATTGGCATATGGATTCTCAACCACTGCACCACCAGGGAAGCCCAACCTACCATCTCTTAATTGAGATCACACACTTGGTCTCTGGACTTAATGAAGCTCAGGTTCTTTATGTCTCATCGCAGAAAGAATTCAGTGAGAGACAAAGTGATAGGTAAGAAGTGGATTTTTTTTTGGCTGATTTGGGTATTCGTTGCTGTGCACGGGCTTTCTCTAGTTGTGTCGTTGTGGTGCACGGACTTATTATGGTGGCTTCTCTTGTTGGGGAGCACGGGTTCTAGAGCGCAGGCGAGGCATGTGGGATATTCCTGGACCAGTAATCGAATCCATGTCCCCTGCATTGGCAGGCGGATTCTTAACCACTGCACCACCAGGGAAGTCCAAGAAGTGGATTTATTTAGAGAGAAACACACTCCACAGACAGAGTATGGGCCATCTCAGAAGACAAGAGGCCCCAAAATATGGGTGGTTAGTTTTTATGGGCTGGGTAATTTCATAGGCTAATGAGTGGGAGGATTATTCCAACTATTTCAGGGAAGGGGTGGAGATTTCCAGGAATTGGGACACCGCCCATGTTTTGACCTTTTATGGTTAACCTCAGAACTGTCCCGGTGCTAGTGGTGTGTCATTTAGTACGCTAATATATTACAATGAGCATATAATGAGGCTCAAGGTTTACTGGAAGTTGAATCTTCCACCATCTTGGACCTGCTTGGTTCTAACTAGTTTTTGTCATGTCCTATGGCTATGTCATTCTTTTATTTTTAAATTTTATTTATTTATTATTTTGTATTTTTTAATTTTATTTTTGGCTGTGTTGGGTGTTCCTTGCTGCACGCAGGCTTTCTCTAGTTGCAGTGAGCAGGGGCTACTCTTCGTTGAGGTGAGTGAGCTTCTCATTGCGGTGGCTTTTGTTGCAGAGCACGGGCTCTAGGCACACAGGCTTCAGTAGTTGCAGTGCATGGGCTCAGTAGTTGTGGCTCACGGGCTTAATTGCTCCGCGGCATGTGGGATCTTCGTGGACCAGGGCTCGAACCCGTGTCCCCTGCACTGGCAGGCGGATTCTTAACCACTGTGCCACCAAGGAAATCCCACCACCCTTACCTCTTTTCTTCTCTCTTTTATTTCCTGACCCCCTTCCTGCTCTGTGCACAGTCCCCTCCCTCTGAGGGCAAAATATGGGATACAACAAATCCAAATCAAACAGCTTCTAGATCTCATCACAAGAAGCCCTCAAGGTGGGGTGGAAACAAGAGGGGGAAGGAATCCTGGAGGCAGAGAAGAGGCTGCTTAGTGACTGCTGGTGAATCCACGGAGAGTACTGTGTCAGTTACCTACCTCCAACCCACGCCTAGCTCTTCCTTTTCCTGCCTGTGATCACAGAATTTTGAAACATCAGAACTGCAAAAGTCTTTGACATTCATCTACTCTCCATAAGTTTGCCTCCATAAGTTTGCAGCTGGGAAAGTGACACAAGGGCACAGGAAAGGAAAGCAACTGGCTATGGTCACCCAGCAAGTCAGCAGCTGAGCAGGAACTAGAGTACTAGGCCTCCTGACCTCCGACCAGTGATTGCACTTTCACCTATACAAACATGACCTTCCTTCCTGTGGTCACTAGTCCCTCCCCTTGATTCCTACCCACCAGGTTTGGGAGGACATCTAAGCATTCCCAATCTGCCCTCCCATCCCCCACCCCCCAAACCCCACCCCCGAGTGAGCATAGGGTCCAGTGAAACAGGGGCAGAAGGGACAACCTACGTCAGAAGGGAGGGCCAGCCCTAAATCCTAGGGGCATATTTGGCAGTGGTGGGAATGGTGAAAGTGTCGCTCTGGCCTACAGGGGGACCAGTCTCCTCTTTGGAGAGCTCCATTAGAAGCAGCCTGTGTTTCAGCAGGCCATCCTGGCGGGACCCCTCCTTGCCCTTCCAGCCTAGCTGGCTGCCTGGAGGACCTACCTCACTTCCCCAGCCGTGGACTTGCACAAAGGCCACCCAGGCGCAGGATGGTCCATGACTGCCGGGGGCGGGTGGCGGGGGGGTGGGGCGAGGAGGAAGGGTTTCCAGCGGCTCCACTTTCAGTCCTGCTCCTCTGCTCCACAAAGGGCCACTGTCTGAGCACAGAGGGACCCTGGAGGGAGGCCTCCCAAGGTGCTCGGCAACAGGGCCGGGTTTCATCACGCTGGGCCTCCTGGCCAAGTAAACATCAGGGTAGGAACAGGCCCAGCAGTTTCTGCAGACAGGGTCCTGGCTCCAGGCTGGCTCAGTGGCATCCTCAGCCAGGGCTTCCATGAGACAATAAGGAGGGCCAAGGTCATTTACCCACTTTTCTCCAGAAATGGAGTCAGGATAAGGAGCTGGCTCTATCTTAGTCCACTTCCCATTGTTCAAGGAGCAGAGAACCATCCTATTCCCCTCTTAAGAAGTAGATGTTTTACAAGAAATTTTAAAATTCGTTCAGAGGGGAAAGAGAGCTCCGTGAGCTTGAGTAATCAGGGAAGACTTCCTAGAGGAAGTGTGATTTAGGTGTGATTCTGCCGCAGTGTGTAGGTAGAATCTCCACAAATAGACAGGAAGGAGAGAGGTATTTCAGACAGAGCACAGAACTGGCAAGTTGTGGTGTCTGGAAAGCAGCAGCATTTGGGGGTAAATGAAGAGACCTATCTGACTAGGGTAGAGAATTAACACAGGAGAAGGTGGAAAACAAGGCTAGAAAGTTTGGTTAGGAACTAAACCTCAACTAGGCTTAACAGCCATGTGGAGGAGTCCTTATGGTTTCCAAGCAGAGTGGTGATGAGGTTCTAAAGGCAAAATTTTTGAAAGCTTAGTCTTAAGATCTTACAAAAGAGGCCTCAGGTTGAGCCTCAGTCCTCTGGGAGAAGTTGGGCTGGTTATGGCCTCTCTTGGGGCTTGGTTTCTTCATCTTTAAAATAAAATCATTATACCAGAGAATCTTAAGGCCCTTTCCATCTCTAAAGTGCAAGGATTCTCTAATGGGGCAACATGGACTATAGAAAATGAAGGGAGGAGAGGCCGTGGCCACACCCTGGACGCCTCTGGGCTGCATTTCTGCAATGATTCATCTGCTTAGAGCTGTCACTGCCACCACCACCGCTGCCAGGCACTATGCTAAGTAGTTCCTTTTTTAAAAAACTTCATTTCTGTGAACAGAAAATGCATGTACATACTGCAAATTTTAAGTCATAAAAAGATATATGTATGGTAAAAATAAATTTCCCTCCTTCCCCTCTTTCCAGCCACCCATTTCTTGTCCCGCTGTATCCTGAGTATGCTTTCACAGATAATCCACGCATTTTTAAAGATTCTATAGATTCTTTTTCTTTATGCAAATGGAAGCATACTAGACACACCGTTCTGTACCTTGCTTTTTTGACTTGAAAATTCTGGAGATCTTTTTATATGAGTCTATAAAGAGCTGCCTCATTCTTCGTATGGCAGGACCATGATTTATTAAACCAGTCCCCTATGGATAGATATTTAGGGTGTTTCTTTGCTATCATAAACGATGCATCCATGGATATCCTGAACATACATCATCCAGCATATGCTAGAATAGGTCTACAGGATACATTCCTAGAACTGAACTTATGTGCTAACTTCTTTATATGACTTAATACTCTCAAAAAGGGTTTAAAGTGATCGTAATTATACTGATTATGCAAATGAGGCACAGAAAGATGCATTAACTTGCACAAGTCACACAGCTCTTACATAGTAGAGTTGAGATTCCAATGTGGACAGTCTGACACCAGAGCTAACACACTCAATCACTCCACTAGTGGTTCTGAAACTTTAGTACATATCAACGCCACTGGGAGGGCTTGGTAAAACATAGAGTAATAATAGTTTCTGATTCAGCTCATCTATGGTAGAGCCCAAGAATTTGCATTTCTAACAAATTCTTAGGTGATCACTCTTTCAGACCCACTGCACTATAATAGCTCTTCCACCTTCAGCTGTTCACATTGTCCAAAAAGAAAGCAATTGGTAGTCAGTGACTGGCCTTGATAGGACCAGAGTTGAGAGGCACAGACAAGGATTCTATCTAAGCTCTTTGAAGGCCCTGCACAGTACCTGGCACATAGTATTCAATAAATACTTGTTGAATGAATGAATAAGTAAATGAGGTATAAGTACTCCATGCAACTTGTTGCGGTCTCTTTTCCCAGCCCCCTGAGAGCCCCTGCCCTGGGGTAGCTCCACTGCCCACACTGGCTGAGATCCAGCTTCATGTTGTGAGAGCCTGCTATGGACTGAATGTTTGTGTTCCTCGCCGCCCCAAATTCATGTGTTGAAGCCCTAACCCCCGATGTGATGATATTTGGAGGTGGGACCTTAGGGAGGTAATTAGGTTTGGAGGACGTTTTGCAGGTGGGGCCCCCACAATGGGATTAGGGTCCTTATAAGAAGAGGAAAAGATCAGAGCTCCCTCTCTTTCTCCACCATGTGAGGACACGGTGAGAAGGTGGCTATCCGCCGGCCAGGAAAGGGGCCTCATCAGGAACCGAATCCACCTGCACCTTGATCTTGAACTCTCCAACCTCCAGAACTTTGAGAAACAAATGTGTGTTGTTTAAGGACTCAGTCTGGGACTTCCCTGGTGGCGCAGTGGTTAAGAATCTGCCTGCCAATGCAGGAGACACAGGTTTGAGCCTTGGTCCGGGAAGATCCCACATGTCACGGAGCAACCAAGCCCGTGCGCCACAACTACGGAAGCCTGCGCTCCTAGAGCCCATGCTCTGCAACAAGAGAAGCCACTGCAATGAGAATCCCACGCACTGCAACAAAGAGCAACCCCTGCTCGCCATAACTAGAGAAAGCCCGCACGCAGCAAAGAAGACCCAACGCAGCCAAAAATAAATAAATAAATAATAGTTAAAAAAAAAACAAAAAAGAACTCAGTCTATGGCATTTTATTATAGCAGCCCAAGCTAACTAAGACGGAGCCCTGGGGAGCAGAGCTGTTTGTTTCCTCCCATCCCTCCCTTGGCTTCTAATGAAATCAATGAAGCTGCTAAACCTCTGTTATTGAAGAAAAGGCAGCATCTTAGATTGCTAGAGCTCGATCGAGATAAGCTAGTCCAGTGCTCTCATTTATTATTGTTAATAGTAAGAGCTATAATTCATAGCACACCCATGCACTTGACATGCTTACTTTTCTTTTTTTACTTCCCTCTAATCTAATTCCCTGTACTTCCTTTCCCCTTACTGTAGCACACAGCCTCTTCTTCCATTCCATGCAGTTGATGTGGCCAGCACACACACACACACACACACACACACACACACACACTACGGGAAAGATTTAAATTCGGGAATCTGTGAGGAGACCTGAGCTCTGTGGGAGGGCCCTGCTGCAAGAGCAGCAAGGCACTGACAGAAACATCCCACGAACAGGAAGAAACAAAGTTTCCAGGGTCATGCATTGTGGCAGCCACACACCAGCCCACCTCCGCCAGGTGCTGGCTCTGTTACAGAATTATATCCCTGAGCTCAGGGCCCTGAGGACCCCGACAGCTTCTCCCAGCTGCTCCCTACCTGGCCTGGAATCCTGCTGCCTCCCTCTCCCACGGGCCTCCATCCTGGGTTCCCTTTCCTGTTGGCGGGCTTGTTATGGACCCCCCCGCCCAAGGCCAGACTTATAGCTGAAAATGTCTAGGCCCCAGGCCCCTGGACAAGTAACACTTCAGAAGCCATTTGTTGGGCAGCTGGAGAGAAGGAGGTCATCAGGGAGAGAATTTCAGGGGCCAAATCAGATTCAGTTGGTCAGCTGGACTTCAGGCAGCAATCTGACTCAACTGACATTATCGAATGTAGAGGAGGCGGCCGTCGGGCAGGTGTAGCCAGACACAGACGCTGTCCATCGAGCTGAGTCAGGCAGAGGTGGTCAGGCAGGGACAGTCATTCAGAACCCGGCGCCTGAGATCCAGTTAGACTCGGACGGGCAGCCAGCACCAGCCAGCCACAGCCTCAGCCACCGCAGTCTGGCAGATGCGGTCGGTCCACCCATCGGGCGGGCTGATCCCACCTGTCAGATGGCCAGGCAGGCGGGCCGCACCAGGCCCAGAGGCTGCACAGTTAGGGTAGCCAGCCAGCTTGTCAGCCGGCCGGTGAGGGGACCCGGGCAGACGTGCGGGCCCGGCCGTGGTCACCATCAGCTGCTCAGGCTGTCTGCTTAGCCCACACAGCAGAGCTGGGGTCAAAACGTTGGCACAGAGCTATCAGTGAACGGGTCAGTCGGTCACAGAGGACCTCGGTCAGTCAGATACAGCTTGTCGAGCACCGATGGAGTCCGGTCAGTCAGAAGCAGATCGACTCAGTCGACACGCCCCATCAGGCCCAGATGCCATCAGCCAGATAGGGCGGTCAGTCAGTCAGTCGTCACCTGCGGTCGGGCAGACAGATCACGCGGTCTTGGTCCACCAGGCATCCATGAAATCTGTGTTCAGTCCGACACAGCCAGACAGACACGGATTATCCGGCAGTGATGGCGTCTGTGGTCACTGAGACACAGTCGGTCAGTCAGAGGCAGTTAGTCCGGCACTGATGGAATCAGAGCGCCGCGGAGGCCACAGAAGCCAGGGACTGAGGCCCGGAATCCCCTTCTGGGCGGAGCCTTGTTGGGGGCGGGGCCTCCTTGGGGGCGGGGCTCGTTCTTGCACAGGATCGCCCGTCCACTCCCCTCCCGGCAGCCTTCGGACGTTGCCGTGACAGCTTCGGACTCGGCCGGAGTCGCTCCTTCCCAGCCCCCGGGGTCCCCCACCTCCGACTCCCGAGCCTGCAGAGTGGAGGTCCCGGCGGTGTAGTGGAGGGGCGGCGGGGTTGGGCAGGCTGCCCTCCGCACGGCGGCAGAGGCTGCGGCTCGCACTTTTGTCATCCCCTTGTACGGATGAGGCTGATTGGGAGACCAGGAACGACGCACGTCAAGCTACACAGTGACAGAGACCCAGAACCTCTGGATCCCTTGCTCCTCTCCAGAACCCTGCGTTCTCCTTTAGGAGGAATCAGATTTCCCCAGGCATAGGGTGCGTATGGAGAAGAGAGAACAGCCCATGCAAAGAGGCTTTTAGGGTTCTTTGGGCTTACTTATGACTAGGGCGAACACTCACCTTGTACCAAGCTCTGTAGTAACAGCTTCGTGTACAGTAATTCACTTGGGCCTCACAATTTTCCTTTGAGGGAAATAATGATGATTTCCTTTTTACGTATGGGAAACTGAAGCACAGAAGGGTTGGTAACTTGACCAGGGTCAGCGGGCTGTGGGGTGAGCCAGGATTGGAACCCAGGCAGCCTAACTCCTGACATTCACTCCTGGGCCCTCAACACACCCTCTGGCCCTTTCCTTGTGACCACTGAGGGCAGAGCATGAGTCCCCTTCAGCAGGCCTCCCTGGTCTGTTTCAGAATGCCCATCCCTGTGCATGAGGCTCCTGTTTGAGTCTCTGCTTTACGGACTAAGAATAAGGAGCTATCAAAACCAGGAACCTGGCCCAACCAGGGGACAAACTATGGGTCTGTCTCACAGAGTTCAGAGACGGGAAAGCCTGTGAGATGAAAGAAGCCAGGGCCAAGAGGCCACTGAAAGCTGTCGGTGGGGAACCCTATGAGCATGGCCCCTCAGGGGTTCAAGTTGAAAGATCTTTGAACAAATTCCAGCAACGTGAGCCAGGAGTTAGAAACACATCATGGGTCATAAACGCAAATGCCTACAAGGGCCAGATAGGTAATGAAAGTCATGAAAACAAGTCAAGTGACTAGATTGGCAAACTCTCCCCATCTAAAGGGGGCACTGCCTCTTGACTCCTGTCCATCATGTTCTCAGACACCCGTTTTCTCTAGCCTTCTAACAACTGGATGATGTTGGTAAGTCAATTAACATTGAGTCTCGGTTTTTCCATCTGTTTAATGGGAAGGAATATTTGGCTTTATCTCACAGGGTGAAATATTATGGCAATTAAACATGTTTTTGTATGTAGAAAATATTTTGTGAGCTGTAACTTACTCTGTAAAGTGGAGGGGGTATGAAGAGGAGGTTGACTGAATATGTGTTGTACATCTGCTACGTGGTCTACGGGTTCTGACAGCATTCCTCTAGGCAGGGCTTAGCATTCCTCTTGTAGAGAAGATGAGAATGCCCTTCAAGAAGTATGCTTACTTACCCAAGGTCACAAGTTTGTGTATGATGGAGCCAGATTTAGAACTTAGGTCTTTCTGACTTCTACGGCCAGTCTCTTACAACAGTTGTTTTGCAAGGTGTTGCTTGGTCCCACCAGTTGCACTGAGATGATTTCAGGTAAAACCCAAATGAACAGTTTAAAAATAGTTATATAATTTTTGTTATTGTCAATTTTAGAGGAAGCTTATTGATACTACGGAAGTCCTAAATTTCACACAGCCAGACTGTAGTAGGTTGAATAATGGCCTCCCAAAGATATAGAGACCTAATCCCTGGAACCTGTAGATATTAATTTATTTGGGAAGAGAATCTTCACAGATGTGATTAAGTTAAGGATGCTGAGTTGAGGAGATCATCCAGGATTATCCAAGTGGGCATGAAATGCCATCACAAATATCCTTGTAAGAGGGAGGCAGAAAGAGAGGCAGACAGACACACAGAACAGCAGGAGACAATTCAACCTCAGAGGCAGAGATCACAGTGATGTGGCCACAAGCCAAGGAATGCAGGCAGCCACAAGCTGGAAGTGGCAAGGACAATTCTTCTTTAGAGCCTCTGGAGGAAACATGGCCCTCTCAACATCTTTATTTCAGCCCAGTAAAACTACTACTACTGAACTTCTGGCCTCTAGAACTATGAGAGAATACATTTCTGTTATTTTAAGGTATCAGCTTTGTGGTAATTTGCTACATCAGCTACGGGAAACAGATACCCAGGTCTACAAGTCTTCAAAAATTCATACTCCAAACCCCTAGTGTGTACATAACCCCCCCTTACTAAAAAATAAAATTATTTTTAGATAATTTTATATTTACAGAAAATAAATGTAAATCTCTGATTTACAGAATACAGAGATTTCCCATAGCACAGGGAGTTCCCATACACTCCTCCCCCAGTTTCCCATATCGCTAACATCTTACATGACTATGGTGCATTTGTCACAACTGAGAAGCCAGCCTTGGTACCTTCCTATTAACTAAACTCTACACTTTATTTATATTTTACTAGCTTTCCCCCTCACATCCATTTTCTGTTCCAAGGTCCCGTCCAAGATATTACATTTAGTCTTCATGTCCCCTTAGTCTCCTCTGGCCTGGGACAATTTCTCAGACTTTCCTTGTTTTTCATAACCTTGACAGTTTTGAGGAGTACTGGTTAGGTGTTTTAGAAAGTGTCCCTCAATTTGGGTTTCTCTGATGGTTTTCTCATGGTTAGACTGGGATCATTGGTTTCGGTGAAGGATACCACAGAGGTGAAGTGCCCTTTTCATGACATCATGTCAGGGGTACAAGATATCAGTATATGACTTGATCACCTTGAGTACCCGGCCAAGGTAGTGTTTGCCAAGTTTCTCTCCTGTGAAGTTACTTGTTTTTTCTCTCTTTCTCCTCTCTGAAAGCAAGTCATTAAGGGCAGCCTACTCTCAGGGGGGGATTAAGCTCCACATCTTGGAGGAAATAAATTATTTGGAATTCTTCTATTAGGAAGATTTGTCCCTCCTCCTCCATTTATATATGTATTCAATTATTTATTGACATCAGTATGGGCTCATGGATATTTAGTTTATACTTTGGGCTGTAATCTGGTACTATGTTATTTCTTTTGTTGCTCAAATTGCTCCAGCTTTGGCCATTGGGAACTCTTTCAGGATGTCTCTTATGTCCCTTTGACACCAATTGTTTTGCATCTTGGTTACACTAAGATGATTTCAAGTGGAACTCAGCTGATCTTTTTTTAAGAGTTGTATATTTACTTTAATAGATCTTAGGAAAACATAACCTGCATGTCAAATTGACAATTTCACAAATACCACTGAGGACAAGGCTAATGTAGTGCTGATTGTGCTAAGTGAGTCAATTCACAGAGAGCTATTAAGTAAAAACTGGTATTGATGGTACATAGGTATGGAGGAAGTTGTTAAGCTGATTAGGGAATGACTCAAATTTGAGAAACATCTGTACTAAAGCAGAACCAAGTCCCAGATTCAGGCAGTGATGATAACGATGAGGACTATGTGCTGCTTCTGTGGGACACACCCACTCACAAGCCATTCCCAGGGCCCTGCTGCCAGGCAGACCTGTCTCAGTGCAGATGCGTGCTGATGTTGATAACGGCGGAACTGCGCATGCCCAGGCCCAGGACGGATGGATGCTGCACTGTTTCCCAAACGAGCTGCGTGGGTGGCTTGCAACTCAGCACCATTGCTGCTAATGAGCTTGGAACCGTTGGCCTAACAAACACGTTCTGTGTCACAGGCCTGACATGTGGTGTTTCCCGAGGAGAAGTGCCAGGAAGGCTCGTTATTTTTACTTTTTTTTCCCATGTTTCATCCTTAATCTGAGATAGGCAGAAAGACGTGGCGGACTTAGCAGTCAGACCCGGTACACTCCTGGCTCAGAGTCTTGTCTGAGGTCTGCAGACCAGTCCCCCAGCCCCACGGAGGATGCTCAGCATTGAACTGGAGTATTTAGCTTGCCCTACTCTGCATGATCCTGAGCCCTGACCGAGGCCCTGAATCTACTTCCTGGTTAGGGTGTGATGCTCCAGAATCTCTGGCCTGATCTGAAATAGAAAGCCCTTCAAGAAGGAAGTTTTTTAATTTCCCTGTTTCTAGTCTGCACTGTGGGTGGCTGCAGGCTGGTGTGTGCTCAGGCCTCTAAACCCTCTATAGTGCCTTCCCAGGGAGCTCTGGAGTCACATGACCTAGGTTAGAATCCTAGTTCTTCCCAAGAACTAGATAAGTTACATTGCCTCTCATCTCTAAAAGGAAGATAGGGACTTCCCTGATGGCCCAGTGGGTAAGACTCCGCACTCCCAATGCAGGGGGCCCGGGTTCGATCCCTGGTCAGGGAACTAGATCCCGCATGCCACAACTAAGAGCCCACAAGCTGCAACCAAAAAGATCCCGCGAGGCGCAACTAAGACCTGGCACAGCCAAATAAATAAATAAATACTTTAAAAAAGAATTAAGAGGCTATTAGAGTCACCCAGACTAGAGATATTGCTGATTTAGACTAGGTTATAGATCAGCACTGTCCTATGACTCTCTGCATGGTGGAAATGTTCTATATCTGTGCTCATACAGTGGCCACTAGCCACCTGTGGCTCCTGAGCACTTAGAATGTGGCTGGTGCAGCTGAGGAATTGAATTCTTAATTTCATGTCATTTTAATTAATTAAAATTTAAATAGCCTCCTGTAGTTAATTTCCAAAATATACAAACAAATCATACAACTCAATAACAAAGAAACAAACAACCCAATCAAAAAAATGGACAGAAGACCTAAATAGACATTTCTCCAAAGAAGACATACAGATGGCCAACAGGCACATGAAAAGATGCTCAACATTGCTAATTATTAGAGAAATGCAAATCAAAACCACAGTGAGGTATCACCTCACACTCGTCAGAATGGCCATCATTAAAAAGTCTACAAATAATAAATGCTGGAGAGGGTGGAGCAAAAAGGCAATCCTCCTACACTGTTGGTGGGAGTGTAAATTGGTGCAGCCACTGTGAAAAACTGTATGAAGCTTCCTTTAAAAACTAAAAATAAGAGCTACTATATGATCCAGAGATCCCACTCCTGGGCATATACCCGGAAAAGAGAAAAACTCTAATTCGAAAAGATACATGCACCCCAATATTCATAGCAGCACTATTTACACTAGCCAAGACATGGAAACACCCCAAATGCCGATCAACAGACGATTGGTTTAAGAAGATGTGATATATACAGTGGAATATTACTCAGCCATAAAAATAAATGAAATATTGCCATTTGTGGCAACATGGATGGACCTAGAGAATATCATACTAAGTGAAGTAAGTCAGACAGAGAAAGACAAATATTGTATCACTTATATGTGGAATCTAAAAAATAATACAAATGAATCTATATACAAAATAAAAACAGACTCACAGACATAGAAAACAGACTGTGGTTACCAAAGGGGAAAGGGAGGGGGTGGTGGGATAAATTAGGAGGGTGGGATTAACAGATACAAACTGCTATACATAAAATAGATGAGCAATAAGGATTTACAGTGTAACACAGGGAACAATATTCAATATCTTGTAATAACCTATAATGGAAAATAATCTGAAAGTATACAAATAATATGAATATATAACTGAATCACTTTGCTGTACACCTGAAACTAACACAATATTATAAATCAACTATACTTCAATTTTTAAAAAATAGCCTACTGAGTAGATGGACCTAGAGTCTGTCATACAGAGTGAAGTAAATCAGAAAGAGAAAAATATCATATGCTAACACATATATATGGAATCTAAAAAAAGGCTCTAATGAACCTGGGACAGGACAGGAATAAAGACGCCGATGTAGAGAATGGACTTGAGGACACGGGGAGGGGGAAGGGTAAGCTGGGACAAAGTGAGAGAGTGGCATGGACATATATACACTACCAAATGTAAAGTAGATAGCTAGTGGGAAGCAGCTGCATAGCACACGGAGATCAGCTCTGTGCTTTATGACCACCTAGAGGGGTAGGATAGGGAGGGTGGGAGGGAGATGCAAGAGGGAGGGGAAATGGGGATATATGTATACATATAGCTGATTCATTTTGTTATACAGCAGAAACTAACACAACATTGTAAAGCAATTATACTTCAATAAAGATGTTAAAAAAAAACCGCATATACTAAAAAAAAAAGAAAAAAAATAGCCTCCTGTAGCTAGCGGCTACTATATTGGACAGCACAGGAAATTGGCTGTACCTTAAATATATTTAGGAGGAAGATAGAACTTGTGATGGTTGGGGGATAGGGAGTGAGAGAGAATGGAATCAAGGACGATGCCCAGTTTTTTTATTGGGGAACTGGGAGAATGATACCACCATTTACTGACTTGGAGAAGAACAGGCTCTGGGGAGATACCAAGAGTTTTGTTTCGTTTTGTTTTTAAATATTTATTTATTTATTTGGCTGTGCCGGGTCTTAGTTGCGGCATGCGGGATCTTCTTTGTGGTGTGTGGGATCTAGTTCCCTGACCAGGGATTGAAACTGGGCCCCCTGCATTGGGAGCATGGAGTCTTAACCACTGGACCACCAGGAAAATCCCAAGAGTTTTGTTTTGCACAACAGGAGTTTAAAATACTGTTGGAACATTCAACTAGAGATATCAAGTAGAAAGTAGGATATGTACATGGATGCCATCATCACCTTTAGGTTCCAGCAATACCAGGCTGTTGACTGTTTAGAAGGGTGGGAGATCAGAAATGGGACCAAGAACTCCACACTGAGACTTTCCTTCTTCTTGTCTTGGTTATTGTTCCAATCAACCACAAAGCCAGCCAGTCCTTGTTTGAAACCCTGTGATCTGTGGCTCCTCCTTCCCCTCCTCCCTCTTCTCTCCAGGTATGGAGCTCAGGGGCACCTTCCATTGCAAAGCTAGAAACCCTCACCCCACCTGTTTCTACTCGGGTAGCCACTCCTATGGCTCAGGCCTTTGTCATCTCATTGTAGACTAGAGCCACAGTGCCCAGAGCTCCTGGCCTTCTCACCACTCCTGCTTTCCGCCTTCTAGCAGAGGGGTCTTTCTGACTGTAGGATTTCCCTCCTGGGAATCCTGTCTGGGTCTGCATCAAAAGTCTTAAGCCTGAACCAAGGCTTTGATCCTTCTTTACATTTCTAGAATTGCATCCAAAGGAAATCAGAAAGCCTCCACAAAGTTTGAAAATCCACAAGAAAGTTCCTCACGGCATTTATTATAACAGCTAAAAGCATACTTCTCAACCATATCTTACATGACCTATCAGCAGTCTCCCTTGAAACACATTTACTTCCTGGATACCACATTCTGTGGTTGTTCTCCTACCACTCTGGTCACTCCTCAGTCTCCTTTGCTGGTTCTTTCTCATTGCCCTCATCTCTACACATTACAGTGCCCCAGAGCTCAGGCCTGAGACCTCTCTCTCTCTTTGCATACACCTTTGGTTCTCTCATGCAGCCTCATAGCTTTAAAGGGATCTGTATTCTGATGACTCCCAAAAGTATATATCCAACTCCAACTCTCCCCTGAATGCCAGACTCACAAATACAATTATCTACTTGACATCTCCACTTGAATGTCAAACAGACATCTCAAACTTACCATGCCCCAAACTGAAGTCAAGATATTCTCCCCGGGCTTCCCTGGTGGCGCAGTGGTTGACAGTCCGCCGGCCGATGCAGGGGACACGGGTTCGTGCCCCGGTCCGGGAAGATCCCATATGCCGCGGAGCGGCTGGGCCCGTGAGCCATGGCCGCTGAGCTTGCGCGTCCGGAGCCTGTGCTCCGCAACGCGAGAGGCCACAGCTGTGGGAGGCCCACGTACTGCAAAAAAAAATAAAAAGATACTCTCCCCAAAACTCCCTCCTCCATGGTTTCTCCCATCTCATTTAATGGCAATTCCCTCCCTTATTTGCTCAGGCCAGAAGCCTTGGAGCCATCCTCAATTCCTCTCTTTCAACTTCACATCTGGTCTATCAGCAACCTTCAGGCTGGATCTTATATTTATGCTGAATTCAATCATTGTTTTGCCATCTTTGCTGCCATCATCCTGGTACAAGCCACTATCCTGTTTCACTCCATTGACAGCAATGGCTTATTAGCAGGTCTCCCTGCTTCTTCTACCTCGGGTCCCACTTCAGCTCTTCTCCATACTGCAGGGCAAAGCCCTCCAACGTCTCCCATTTCACTCAGAAAAATACACCAAATTCCCTTTTCCGTCTTTCGCATTATGTGAGTGGTTTAACGTCTACACTCTTGCTGCTCACTCTGCTCCAGCCTGTTTGTTGTCCCTCTAATACGCCTCAACTTCAGTGCCTGTGCACTGGCCGCTCCCTCTGCCAGTAAGGCTCGTCCACCTGACATTCCCTTGGATGGCTCCATTCCCTCACCTCCGTATGTCTGGTCAAAAGTCACGTGGCCACATTCCACACTCACACCTCATATTCCCCTTCTTTTATTTTTTCGTAGCACTTTCACCATCTGCCCTTTTACACATTTTAAGGGTTGTCTGTTTTCCCTACTATAGTGTAAATTTCAAGGGGGCGGAAATTTTCGCGCCCCTTCACTGCTGCATTCCCCAGTGATTATGTGGCACACAGTAGGTGCTCAATTAATAAGGGGTAAATGAGTGAACGAATGAAAGACTGTAAGGAGCCTCAGTGTCTTAACAGTGGGGGTGTGAGGGAATGGAGAAATACGCATGCTCAGGGAATCCTGAAAAATTACCGTTCGTTAGGGCAAGCCAAGAGTGCGTCCGGACCTCACGTGACACCTCCCTCGTCCTTCCCCCTGCCGGAACGTTTCAGTCCCGGAACCCTGGCTCGCGGGTCCCGCGCGCTGGCACTTCCGGTACCTCTCTTCTCTAGCCAGCAAAGAGAAGTGCCAAGTCAGTTCCGGCGGAGAGCGCGGTGAGAAGCGGGTCGCGGCCTTCTAGCCCGGGGCCCTCCAGGCCCTCCGGCCTCTGGTCGGCAGGTGAACTGGGGGGCCCCCGGGACAAGCTCAGGCTGTGTCTTACCGAGCCCCAGAGTCCTCGCCGCAGCCGCCCACTGGCAGGGCCCGAGCCTGGAAGCAGCAACGAACTGCTCCCCCACCCCCACCTTCGCGACCTAATGGCGGCGGCCGCTCGGAGCCCAGATCCCGCCCACCGCCGGGTCTCTTGACCCCACGCTGCAGGGGTTAGGCGAAGCCTCCGGCAGGCCACCGAGGATGTGGCGCCTTTGGGCGTCGGGCGTGGCTGGGCGAGACGAATGGCGGCCACTGGAACGCTGCGGAGGGCCGTTAGACCCTCGAGGGCCCGGGAAGGGGGCTCTTCGTGGACGCCAGCTCAGCCACCCTTAGGCCTTGGAGCCCGCGCGGATCCGGGACCTGAGGTGACCTCTCTGCCCCAGTTGGACGAGACCTCACCTCGTCCGGACAACGACGGACAAAGGCCTTAACGGGCCCGGAAGGTGAGCGGAGCCCCGGTCGACGACGGGTGGAACGTTAGCGGGTCATCGGGCGGTTGGTCGTCGTTCTACCAAGACCTCGATGTCGGAAGATAGAAATGGTAGAATAACGTACCACATGCGGCCAATAGGAAGTGCCAGCCACCCTTTGGGAAGATTTACTGGCCGTTTATAGAAGGCCTGTGTATATAATATGAAAAAGCTGCTCTCAACTTTCCCCCCAACCTTTCGAAAGAAAACTTTTCGCTACATATAGGCCTTCTAGATGTGAAGAGGTTGCCGACGTATGATAGAGTTAAAGTCACATGTCTTGTTAATGCCCATTTGTTTCTTTAAAAAAACCGTAGAAAAGAAATGTCTTCTGGAAATGACTTTTCGAAATGGAGTTGTTTGACCACCTCTAGAGGCGACATCAGGAGCCACAGAGGTCCACGTTTGTTCAGTGGGTTAGAGGACATGGAATGGAAGACGTTGAGGAGGAAGAAAAGAAGGTTCTGTGCCAGACTGGTCACAGAAGACATTTGCATATTAGAGCCATTGTTTTGTGTGTGCATTTTACTCCTTACTACTGTATGTGTAGTTGACAATAAGTACTTTTTTGATATATCTAGTCTTTCTAGATCTTCTAAAGTGCCTGATATTTGTTCAAAGTAGAGGTAGTAAAAAGACATTTTGTAAATATCTTTTTGTTAAAATTCGTATGAAATGTTGTTTTGGGGGGGAGGGGTGGCCAAACCACCTTTTTGAACAGTACGCAGTATGCACTGTGTTTGTTTGTGCACTGGTTCAAGGTCGCGGGGAGGAGAAGGAAGTGCAAAGAGCTGTGTGCCAGTGTGTTTATAGTGAGGCAAGATTAACCATTGTCTTTTTTATGTTCCTGCATTTTGTTTCACTTTGCTGTGTATATAGTGTATATAATGGACAGATGAGTCCTAATTTACAACATCTAGTCTTTCTAGATGTTAAAGAGGTTGCCAGTGTATGACAAAAATAGAGTTAGTAAATAATACATTTTGTGTTAAAATTTCTAGGAAAGATTGTCTTCTGAAAATTTGAGCATGATAGCCCTCTGGGTTGGTGGAGGGGGGAGAGAGAGAAGGGGGTTGGTCTTAGAATGGCTAGAATGCTGGTATTTTGAAGACAGTTCAGATTATAACTGTAACATGTGTGCAGTTCCTTCAGTACTGCTCTGTATATAGTGGACAAATTAAGTCCTTATTTGAAACATCTAGTCCATCTAGATGTTTAGAAGTGCCCAACGTATGTTAAATGTAGATGTAGTAAAATATCACTTTGTAAATAACTTTTTGCTAAAATTCACAGGAAGTACTGTCTTTGGGAATGTTAAATGTTAAACCACCTCTCTGAGCAGTATACTATTGTCTATACTTGTTCAGTGGTTTGGAGGAGGGAGGGAAAGAATTGCAAAAGGTAATATGCTAGTGTGTTCATACCTGGACATTTTCAGACAAAACCATTTTTTGTATGTTCGTTTTGTTTTGCTGTGTATATAGTGTATATAATGGACAAATTGAGTCCTAGTTTTGCAACATCTGGTCTCTAGATGTTAAAGGGGTTGCCAGTGTATGACAAAGTAGTAAAATGAGCACATTTTGTACACTTTATTGAAATTCATAGGAAAGCTTGTCCTCTGTAAATGACTTTTGGATATGAATTTGTTCAACCACCTCTAAGCATTACATATGCATGTACTTGTCCACGGATTGGTGGTGGAGAGAAGGAAGTGAGGGAGGAAATGGTTCAGGCCAAAATGGTCATATTTAGAAGATACCTCAGATTATAACCATTGTTACGTGTGTGCAATTTTATGTAACAGTGCCGTGTACATAGTGGACAAGTAAGTTCTTATATGAAATATCTATTCCTTCTAGATGTTTAGAAGTGCTTGATGTATTTAAAAGTAGTTTTAGTAGAATAATGCTTCTTGTAAATAGCTTTTTAAAACTGATGGGAAATACTGTCTTTGGAAATGGAATTGTTAAACCTCCTCTCTGAACAGTATACTCTGCTTGTTCATTGGGTTTAGGGAGGTGGGAGGGAAGATTGCAAAAGATGTTTTGCTAGCAGGTACTAGAACATTTCAACTTATCCATTGCTCTATATGTTACATGCATTTTGTTTAACTTTACTGTATATATTTTGTATATACTGGACCAATGGGTCCCAATTTTATAATATCTAGTCTCTAGATATTAAAGAGGTTGCCAATGTATGACAAAAGTAGAGTTAGTAAACTAACACATTTTGTACACTTTGTGTTAAAATTCATCGAAAAGCCGTCTTCTGAAAAGGGCCTTTGGAAGTGAAATTGTAAATCACATCTGAGTGACACTTGTGCCTGTACTTGCCCAATGTTGGATGGATGGCAGAAAGGAGGTACTGGGAGAAATGAAGTGTTCTAGATTAGAATGTCCCTATGTAGAAGACACTTTCAGATCTAACCATTGTTACATGTGTGTAGTTTATTCAACACTACTGTGTATATAGTGGACAAACTTTAGTCCTTATTTGAAACATCTAGTCTTTCTAGATGTTTAGAAGTGCACAAAGTATGTTAAAAGTAGAGGTAGTGAAGTAACATATTTTGTAGATATATCCTTTTGTTAAAATTCATATGAAATACTGTCTTTTAGAAATGGAGTGATCGAAATGATCAAACCACCTCTCTGAGCAGTACACATTATTTTATTTGTGCTGGTTCAGGGAGAAAGAAGAAAGTGTAAAGGGCTTTATACCAAGACTAACCATTGTCTGGTGTGTCTCTGCATTTTGTTTTACTTGGCTGTGTACATAAAGGACAAAGGGTCCAAATTTACAACATCTAGTCTTCCTAGATGTTAAAGAGGTTGCCAGTGTATGACAAAAATAGCCGATAAATACATTGTGTACACTTTGTGTTAAAATTCATAGGAAAGACTTCTGAAAACAACTGGAGGAAGTAAAATTGTTAAAATCCCCTCTAAGCATTACAGATGCTTATTGTCCACCGGGTTGATAGAGATGAGAAGGGGAAGCTTCTAGGCCAGAGTGTTCCTGTTTAGGAGACACTTTGTGACTATAGCCTTTGTGTGCAGTTTCTTCAGTGCTACTACGTGTATACATAGTGGACAAACTTAAATCTGTATTTGAAACATCTAATCTTTCTAGATGTGTAAAAGTACACAACATATGTTGAAAATAGAGAGTTAAAAGTAACACCTTTTTAAGTATTTTTTTTCTGTTAATTCATAGGAATGGTTGTATTGGGGGAGTGGAAATTGTTAAACTTGAGTCTTGGAGCATAAGCTGACTATTCACTGGGTGGTGGGGAGGCGGGGAGCAGACAGGGAAGGAAGTACGGAGAAGGGATCTGTGCCCATGAGTCTTTAGACAAGTTCAGATTGTCTAACCATTGTTCTATTTGTGTGTTTTAGTTAATATTGCTGTGTATTAAAGAATAAGCAAGTCCTAATGCCCAAAGTATATTAAAAGTAGAGGTAGTAAAATAACCCCTTAATAAATGCCCTTTTGTTGGTTTTTGGGAAGGGCTGTGTCTTCTGGGAGCGTCTATGTTAATCCATCTCTTGGAGCTAGATATAGTCCTGTACATAGTTGCTGATATGTTGGAGGAGGGGTAAGAGGAAGGGTGAAGGGAAGGGCTCTTAGCTAATATCTCCATATCTAGAAGACAGTTTTAGGTTATAACCATAGGTCTAAATGTGCATTTTTGTAAAGTACCAATGCTTACTATGGACAAGGTTCATTCATTATTTTGCAACATCTAGGCTTTTTAGGAGCCCTGAGGTGACAATGTATGATAAAAAGTAGAGCTAGTGAATTAACCAATTTGTAAATATCTTTGTTATAATTGGTAAAAAAGTAGCATCTTGGACATGTAATTGTTAAACCATCTGAGAAATGTACACCAGGACTTGTTCATTAGGTTGGCAGCAGAGGGGCAGAAGGAAGTATAAAAGGGAGGGAAGTACGTGGATGTGTTCCTTTTTATATTTTGATGATAACCATTGATGTGTGTGCATCTCTTAGCTGTACTATAGGAATACACTGTTAAGTAATTCAGTGGAAACATACCTCCTTGCTAATACTTTAACAGTTTAGATCAGATAATGAATCCTCTTAAAAGCATTATACTTTGGGTACTCTGTTGCTTTATATCTCATTTTTAATTGAACGTTAAGGGAATGTAGTATTTTAATCATAACTCTGCCAATATCTTTATCTAGAGGCCTGTTGCCATTTTTGTCTTTTCTGAAGTTTTTGTCGCCAAGAAAGGATTACATTTTTTTTCCTTCCAGATTGAGTTGGTGTAGTGTATTTTTGGTTATCAAAATACTCATAGCTTTGGGACTTTGAAATGGTAAATATTCATGATGTGTGAAAAAGCATGATACATAACTGTATGATCTTAATTACATAAAAATGAATGCTTAGTTGTGTTTAAATACACAAACGAGACCTAGAAGGACACATCAAATGGTAAATTGCTTGTGATGATGGATGACTGTTTTTTGCTTCTTGTGTTCTTTGGTTTCCTATTATGCACATTGTTAACTTTTAAGAAATAAATGTTATTTTGAAAACCTTAATGAAGTCTCCATAGAAGCATAGTGTCCAAACCCTTCATGCCTGGGCTCTGAGGTATCTGAAGTGTCATGTGTTACAATGCCTTCCATTGCTTAGACGTTAGCCCCGCTACCCCCAGCGATGTGCCTTGCTGTTCTAGGTAACTAGTTCTGTGCTTCGGTGATTCCAGCTTTGCTCAAGCTATTCCTTCTGCCCATAGCGCCCTTCCCACGTTTTTCTTTTTTTTTTTTTTTTTTTGTCGATTTATTTTATATATTTATTTCTGGCTGCATTGGGTCTTTGTTGTTGCACGCAGGCTTTCTTTAGTTGGCGGTGAGCGGGGGCTACTCTTCGTTGTGGTGTGCGGGCTTCTCTTGCGGAGCACGGGCTCAGTAGTTGGGGCTCGCAGGTTCTAAAGCGCAGGCTCAGTAGTTGTAGCGCATGGGCTTAGTTGCTCCGCGGCACGTGGGATCTTCCTGGACCGGGGCTCGAACCTGTGTTCCCTGCATTGGCAGGCGATTCTTAACCACCGTGCCACCAGGGAAGCCCCCCTTTCCAATTTTTTCATCTAGCAAAATCATTCTTTGTTGCCCTCTCAAATTTTGTATACAGTCTTGCCTACAAGAACCTGACACTCCAGAACCAAATGTCAGAAGTTAGGCCCTTTCCCTTGCAGCCCCTACTTGTGCCTCTTGTATCGACATATGGAACCCACTTGTACTGTCATTGTTATCTGAAACTCTACTGGATTGAGCTCTGGCTTAAGTCATCTTGCCACAGGGTGCAGCACAATGCCTGACACACAGTAGGTGGGTAGGAAATGTCCGTTGAATACAGAACAGCCAAAAGCTCAGCTTTTCAGACAGTTGTATGGTGTAGGTGCTGCCGTCATCAGTTGAAGAGTCAGGGCTTCCCAGGCTGGCGGTTCCTATCAGCTGACCAAACCAGAGGGTGAAGGTTGGATGCAGCACCACCCACCCCAATCAGGTATCAAATAGTCTCTAATGGAATACCAGAGGGTTTCTTACAGCCAGCTTTGAGAGTGAAGCTCAAGAGACACTGGCCTCGAAATGTGGGGAGGTGGCATTTCTGGTGCTTCCCTGGGTGCTCTTGGTATAACATGGGTGGGCTGGGAGCCAGTGAGGGCAGGTAGAGGAGGCCCTTCCCATTGCCATCTTCTTCTGTTGATGCCCCTATGAGACAGGTGTTAGCTGACGGAGATGGGCTTCAGGGAGGCACATATGCCTGGAACCCCTGTCCTGGAAGGGGAGAACCAGGTGCATTTGGACAGCTCATCCCAGGCTAGGACTAGTCTGCAACCCCAATCCACCAGAGCTGGAGATAAAAGCTGAAGCTCTCTGTAATTAAAGGTGGAGTCACCCATAAAGGTCTGGGGGGTGGGGGGAAGGTACGCTCATGAAGAGTTAAAGAGAAAAGGTTAGCTCTTGGACCCCCAGGCAAAGCTAACCCTCAGTGGACAGAAGAGGAAAGTGAAGTCCAGAGAGGGGACAGGCCCCACCGGGGTCACACCTCATAAATAACATGTATTGCCAGGGAAAGAGCACTGGAAGCGAGTCAGAGGCCTCAGCTCTTGTCTGAGCTGTCTCACGAGCCAGGGAACATTGGCCACCTGACCCCCTCTGAGCATCAGTCCCCTCCTCTGTAAATGAGGGGTTTGTTCTGGCTGGTTGATGAGGTACGCCTCTCCAGATCACATGCTGGGCTTTTCAAAGCCACAGAGTTCAGCAGCAGAGCCTGGGCCAGAAGCTTCTAAATCCCATTCTCTATTAAAAGGAAGCAGGGGCCCTGGAGAAATGGTTAATTCCAGGGCTGCAACAGGAAAGCACGAGATCATCCTGGAATATACTGTGGCAGCAGAAAACAAGGAAGTGCCTCAGAGAATGATAGGAACGTGTCAGGAGGACCCCAGAAGCCAGCTTGAAGTGGCTTCCATCGGCCTAATCTGTGGCAGTTTGTGCATCAAAATTGGAAATGATAAAAACAAATACACTGAATAAAATAGGAAGCCATGAGTCCAATGCTGATATAAGTAAATGAATAAATAAACAGAAAGTATGATAAGGAAGGGAATATTTACATAGTTCCAAAGCACCTCCTCACAAAATACCTATTAAAAGGGAATAAGACATGCTCAACAGAGTGAAATGGCAACGTACGGAATGGGAGAAAATACTTGCAAATCATATATCTGATATATCTAGAATATATAAAAAACTCTGACAACAAAAAAATCCAATTAAAAAATTGACAAAGGACTTGAATAGACATTCTTCCAAAGATGACAGACAGATGGCCATCAAGCATATGAAAAGATGCTCAACCTCACTAATAATTAGAGAAATGCAAATCAAAACGACAGTGAGATGTCAACTCATACCCATTAGGATGGCTACTAACAAGAACAGAATGACAAGTGTCGACAAGGATCTGGAGAAATTGCAACCCTTGTTCACTGTTGGTGGGATTGTAAAATGGTGCAACTGCTATGGAAAACAGGATGACAGTTTCTCAAAAAAATCAAAACTAGAACCACCATATGACCCAGCAGTCCCACTTCTGGATATACATCCAAGAAATTTGAAAACAGGTCTGAAAGAGATATTTGCATATCCATGTTCATAGCAGCACTATCACAAAAGCCAAGAGGTGGAACCCAAATTTCCATCAACACATGAATGGATAAGCGAAATGTGGTATATACATGCCATGGAATATTATCTAGCCTTAAAAAAGCAAGAAATCCTGGGCTTCCCTGGTGGCGCAGTGGTTGAGAGTCTGCCTGCCGATGCAGAGAACACGGGTTTGTGCCCCGGTCCGGGAAGATCCCACATGCTGCGGAGTGGCTGGGCCTGTGAGCCATGGCCGCTGAGCCTGCGCATCCAGAGCCTGTGCTCTGCGGGGGGAGAGGCCACAACAGTGAGAGGCCCACGTACCGTAAACAAACAAACAAACAAAGCCACACAAAAAAGCAAGAAATCCTGACACATGCTACAACTGGGATGAACCTTGAGGACATTGTGCTAAGTGAAATAAGCCAGGCACAAAAAGACAAAGACTGTATGATTCTGCTTATATGAGGTGTCAAAAGTTGTCAAGTTCATAGAGACAGAAAGTAGAAGGATGCTTACCAGGGGCTGGGGGGAGGGGGAAAGGGGAGTTGTTTAGTGGGTACAGAGTTTCAGATTTGCAAGATGAAAAAGTTCTGGAGATCTCTCTCACAATGTGAATATACTCAACACTCTTGAACTATACACGTAGAAATGGTTAAGATGGTAAATTTCATGTTATGTGGGTTTTTATTTTAACAGCATACATACATTTTAAAATGAAAAGGAAATAGACAACAAGAGTAACTTTACAGTGGAGACACCATTTTCATCCAATAATAAGTTACCACCAGTAATGGGACAAATTGAAATCTTGCACCACCTGATAACATCCAATGGGAAGAACACAGCATCACTTCTGGGATTTCCTGCCGAAGATGCATAACCTAAATCGAACCATGAGAAAACATCAAACAGGTCCTTTCTTGTAGAAAGAACACTCTACAAAATAACTGGTCTATAATCTTCAAAAGTATCAAGGTCATGAATGTCAAAGAAAGGTTGAGAACTATATCAGATAGAAGGAAACCAAAGAGGCATGCCAACTAAGTGTACTGCACGATCGTGAACTGGATCCTTTGCTATAAAGGATGTTATTGGGACAACTGGCAACATGTGGATGGGCCCTGAGGATTCGATGGCTGTAATGTGTCAGTGATAATTTCCTGATTTTGATGGTTGTGGTTACATAAGAGAATGTCCTTGTTTGAGGAAATAAACACTAAATTATTTGGATGTGCTGATGCATCCGGTCCCAACTTACTCTCAAATGGCTTTTTTGTATTGTAACTGCAACTTTTCCGTGAGATGATTTCAAAATTTATAAAATTAAAAAAGAAATGTCCATGATACTCTAAGTAAAAAATCCAAAATGTGTAACACTGTGCTGTCCATTATGGTGGCCACTACCTACCTATAGCTATTTAAATTACTTAAAATTAAAAATGCAGTCCTCAGTCACATTAGCCACATTTCAAGTGCCCAGTAGCCATATATGGCTGGTGGACATGTATGATAGAACACTGTCATCATTGCAGAAAATTCTATTGGACAGAGCTGGTATAGCTTCTTCCTTTTTTTTTGGTTAAAATAATAAATAAGGAAATGGGTATGAGTATGTGAACTTTGAGAAGGTTACGTACCAAACTGTTAGTCAAGTTATCCTTGGGAGATGAGATTAGATGGGTGAAATAGTAGAAATGTTTCAATTCTCATTATATACATTTTAAAATTTGGGATTATGAAAAAATTTTTTAGAATTTTTCTAATATTTATATAGATAAATATCTACCTACCTACCTACTACCTGTCTGTCTATATTTTTAAAGCATGTTTTAGGAATTATTTGATGCCAGTGAAGTTTGCGGAGCACAGGCTCCAGACGCGCAGGCTCAGCGGCCACGGCTCACGGGCCCAGCCACGGGCCCAGGAATCCCCCAGATTCCCTGATTTTTCTTGTGTTCTTTAACCACTGACCCAGAATGTAAGCTCCTTGATGCCAAGGACTTTGGTTTGGTTTGGTGCTGTATCTCTAAAACCTGACCAGCTCTCTCTTCCTACAGAATGTCTGCTAATTGGAGATATACCGGTTGAAGTCATCTAGACTTTAGTTCAGTCCTTCCAGTTCCCATATGCTTCCTTATCTAATGGAGATGCCAGGAGCCTGGCAGCTAAGGGACAGTAGACAAGCACTGGCATAAAGGGAGGAGGAGGAGATAGGCAGCCAGCAGGCTCCAGGGCTCTCCTCTCAAAAAGGCAGAGGACCGCATGAGCTGGTAATCATCGAAGCTGATAAGTTGTGTATGATAATAGAGCAATGTGCAAATGCAGAATGATTCACCGGTGAGAGCATTTTACATGTGCAAATCCCCCAGCTGCTGTGATCTGTTAAACTGAGAAATGTCCATATGTGGGACTCTTCTATTTCAACTCTGTGGGCAGGGCTGGCCTCCAGGTCGGTCTGCAAGTCTCACAGACCTACTGTCTGTATCATTTTGTCCCTGGGTCCGCTTTCTTCTCCCACCCCAGGTTTTTGCTTTCTGAGAGTCAGACTCTGAACTTCGTGTTTTATATGGATTATTTAAGTTAATCTTCATGACTTTATGAAACAGATGCTTTTATTATTCCCATGTTACAGATGGGGAAACTGAGGCAAAGAGCAGTCGCTTGCCTGCTGTCACGCAGCTGGTCGGAAGCAGAGCAGCCTAAATCCAGAACTCCTGCTCGTTATCCTGCTCCTTCTGCCCTGTGATGTCGGTGAGATCAGACAGAAGGACAGGAGAAGGTCTGGCTTTATGGGGAAGAGGCTTCCAGAAGAGCAATGAGCAATTCCTCTCCATCTCCACACAGAACAAGAAAAAATCGTGCATAGTAGCATGAGTTTTAAGTTATGACCGGAAGAAGGACTTTCTGACTGTATCTTTCAAGATAAAAACCTGCTCTCAGGAAAAGATATGGTCTCAGTTTCTAACCATTAAAATCATAGATGATCAGTGTTGTTAAGACTTAAAGACCATGAGTCCACCTCCTTCCATGTGATAAACGTGATAAGGGAGCAAGGGGGGAACAGCCCTCACCAGCAGCCAACCATTCTAGATACTAACTTTGTGGTGCCAGAAGGGACCCGAGGCCAAGAAGTCCAGAGCCAAGTAGAAACAGGCCCCTAATTTAAAGTACCCTGGGAGAAGGTAGCTCACAGTAAAATAGGTAGGAGGCACTTTTTTTTTTTTTTTTTTTTTTTTTGCGATACGCGGGCCTCTCACTGTTGTGGCCTCTCCCGTTGCAGAGCACAGGCTCCAGACGCGCAGGCTCAGCGGCCATGGCTCACGGGCCCAGCCGCTCCGCGACATGTGGGATCTCCCCAGACCGGGGTACGAACCCATGTCCCCTGAATCGGCAGGCGGACTCTCAACCATTGCGCCACCAGGGAAGCCCAGGAGGCCCATTTGAAAGAAGGGAATGAAGACAAACTTCCCTACCCTCCTTGGGTGAGAAAAAATTTTGTTACTCTCCTCAGGGACTGAGCAGATTCTTCCTTTCAAATAAGGAAATACTATGTTTCTTTTTTTGCCTTGGCTGTCAGAGAGCTCAAAGCTAGATTTTACAATCATCAGGGCTAATGCTCATATTGATACAAATCTATATTGACTTCTTCCATTTTCTTCTTCATTTTAATTGTCATTTCTAGTGAAATAGCATTTCCCCCCTTTTGCCCTGGATATCAGGGAGCTTCTCACCAGATTTTAAAATAAATTATTACCTAATTACAAAGTCAATTATAAAGTCAATTAGAGTTGTAATTTTTATTTTGAAATGATTTCACACTAAAATTGCAAGAATAGTGCAGCCAGTGTGGAAAACAGTATGGCAGTTCCTCAAAATATTAAAAATGGAATTAACATATGATCCAGCAATTCCACTTCTGAGTATATACCAAAAGAATTGAAAGCAGGGTCTCAAAGATATTTGTACATCCATGTTCATAGCAGCATTATTCACAATAGCCAAAAGATGGAAGCAAGCTAAATGCCCATCAGCAGATGAAGGGATAAACAAAGTGTGGTATGTATCGTACATACAATGGAATTTTATTTAGCCTTAAAAAGAAGGAAATTCTGAAGAAAAAAAAGGAAATTCTGATGCATGCTACAACATGGATGATTCTTGAGAACATTATTCTAAATAAGACATCTACAAAAAGACAAGTATTGTATAATTCCACTTATTTAAGGTATGTAAAGTAGTCAGATTCATAGACAAAGTAGAACAGTGGTTGCCAAGAGCTGGCAGAGGGGAGTGGGGAGTGAGGAGTCATTGTTTAATGGGTACACAGGTTCACTTTGATAAGATGACAAGAGATCTGGAGATGGCTGTGGTGATGGTTGAACAAGTGTGAATGTACTTAATGCCACTGAACTTAAAAACATATTTAAAAATGGCTGCAAAAAAAAAAATGGCTGCGAGGGTAAGTTTTATGTGTATTATACAGTTTAAAATAACTTTTTAAAAGTTACAAGAATGGGGCTTCCCTGGTGGCGCAGTGCTTGAGAGTCCGCCTGCCGATGCAGGGCACACGGGTTCGTGCCCCGGTCCAGGAAGATTCCACATGCCGCGGAGCCGCTAGGCCCGTGAGCCATGACCGCTGAGCCTGTGCTCCACAACGGGAAAGGCCACAACAGTGAGAGGCCCGTGTACCGCAAAAAAAAAAAAAAAAAAAAAAAAAAAAGTTACAAGAATGAAGGATGAACTAAGGTATCTACCATCATTATTTTTGTAATCTGGTCAGTTAATAAACAGTGACTGCTTTCAAATTGGAAAAAAAAAAAAATTGCAAGAATGGTTCAAAGAACTCCTAAGTACCCTTCACCCAGATTCGCCAGTTGTTATCATTTTGCTATATATGCTTTGCTCTTCTAAATATACACACAATATATTTCTAAATCATTTGAAAGTAAGTTGAAGAAACCATCTCCTTTAACAGCCAAGGACCTCAGTGTGTATTTCCTAAGGACAAGGAGATTCTCTTACGTAACCACAGTAAAATTACCAACATCAGGACATTTAGCATTAATACAGTGCTGTTATCTTATCTGTTGTTCATTTTCACACTTCACGAAGGGTCTCCATAATCCATTTTCTTCTTGATTCTGATTTTCTGTTGGGGTTGGAGGGAGGCTGAAGTACACCTACCAGACCCTGCCAATTTTACCAATGACAGTAGTGAAGCTCCAGAAAGGGAAGGAGCCTGGCTGAAAGACACAGCTTTTGTCCAGAAGTGCCGCCCTCCCAATATCCCCAGGCTCTGTCCCCAGGGCTAAAGCCCACAGCCTTTAGAAGCCATGAAAAACCCTCTTTCCAGCTTTGGTGCTGCTTCTCAGCCACCTAGAAATTACTCGTCTTCATTGTCAGCTCTGAACCTGTGACTACAAATTCTGCAACTCAGCACCCTTGTGGTTAAACCCCTTAAATCCCCAAATGACAGAAAAGCCTCATGGCAAAATAGCCTCTAGTGAGTGCGATGGAGGTTGCAAAGTTACCCATCTCACCCCTTAGACCTTCTGTAACAGGAAGGTAAGATTTTTCCATGAGTTATATAAAAGGAATAGAGGATTTAAAGAATGCTTTTTGCTTCCAACCCCAAGGAGGGATCTTAAACACTTCCTATAACAAATGCTGGCAATATCTCCTGTGTTTCTCAAATGGGCTTTTTCATTTTCCCCAAACAGTGGAAGCTATCAGTAGTGGGGGCTGTATTTTTGGCTTCAGTGGCCTGGGTGTGCCTCTCCAATATGACTAGGCTTATTTACATGTGGAAAATCATCCCAGAGGGTGAATATATTCTCTCCAGCACAGTTCCAGGGTTGTGTGTACAGAATTTGTTTTGAAAACAGGTGGCTCATTTGGGATAGATGAGTGAGGATGGTGTCACAGTGCACACGCTGAGACGCTTCCTGCCTGGGAGGGTGCTGGGGTGCAGTGAAAGCTCTCGGATTTCCTGGAGCAACCACCTGGTAGCGAGTGAGCTTAGACAAGGCCTTTGCCTCTCTGGGCCTCAGGCTCCTCATCTGTCAGATGGGGACAATGCCACCTGGTTAGTTGCCAGGAAGTATTTTCAGGATAAGTGATAGCCTCTATAGAGTGCCTCACACAATGTGGGCACACAGGGAGCACTCTGTACCTGAGCCGGGCCCTACTCCCTTGTGACAGGTCACTATGGGCTTCCTGACCCTTGGATCTGTGCCAGGTGGGCAGTAAGAACCTCTGTAGCACTGAAAATTGTTTATTAGTAACACTTGTGTCAAGGGGTGTCATACTGGTTCCTTCTGAATGAACTCTTCTCCCAAATAAATCCTGATGTGACCTCCTCCCTGCCTGATTCTGATCCGCTGCTGTTTGTTGCAGAGTATATGCGGAAGGGGAGGGATTCTGAAGCTCACAGCCTGGCTGGGAGGTTCTCACACATCCCTCCCCACACTGTCCCACTTATTCTTCCTTCGAATAGCACCCTTGCCCACAGTGCATGTTAATGCTTTGGTGACCTGCCTCTGCTCTCTCCCTCCAACGCTGCCTCTTAATATTGACATTTCACTTAGAGTGTGGGGTTCAGGTGAGATGACAGCCAGCACACCCTATCCCAAATCTCTCGGAGATGATCTTTATCATTGATTATGAAAGCTTAGCCTTCCAAAGCCTTGGCTTCCTATTCCACTGAAGGGGGAAGAGGGTCTCTGGATGGCCAAACTGACCTTGATCAAAAAGGTACTAATAGGACTTCCCTGACGGTGCAGTGGTTAAGAATCCGCCTGCCAATGCAGGGGACACAGGTTCGAGCCCTGGTCCGGGAAGATCCCACATGCCACAGAGCAACTAAGGCTGTGCACCACAACTACTGAGCCTGCGCTCTAGAGCCCGTGAACCACAACTAATGAGTCCATGCGCCACAATTAGGAGCCCACGCGCCTAGATAGCATGCTCCGCAACAAGAGAAGCCACCGCAATGAGAAGCCTGCACACTGCAATGAAGAGTAGCCCCCGCTTGCCGCAACTAGAGAAAGCCCGTGCGCAGCAATGAAGACCCAATGCAGCCAAAAATAAAATAAATAAATTTTTTTAAAAAAGGTACTAATACCATTTAACGTGTATTGAGCACGTACTATGTACCAGGGACTTTACATGTGTAACCGAACATAACTAGGGCCTCATGCTGCCCACTGTCTGCTTGGTAACTGAACTCAGAGAAACAGCACTATTGCATAAAATCATAAATAAGAGCTATCCAAAAAAAAAAAAAAAAAGGAGCTATTCAAATGTTTACTTGGTTTCTCAAGAAAATGCCAAAGGAAAAACTCATTCTCAGTGCACAGAAAAGCTCTTTGAAGACCTCTTTGGGGATTTCTTATCCTCAAGTTCTTCTATCTGTTGCTTAGTAGCTTCAGAAAAAGATTTGCTCTTTCTCTGTTCCCCTCAAGACTTCCCAAAGCCCCAGCCCTCACAGCCTCTCCCCCTACATATGATGCCCTTGCTCCCAGGCTGCTCTTCTAATTTCTCACCCACTGCTCCCCTAGAAAACTTGCTCTGCCTCCTACACTGGAAGTTTTTTCTCTCACTTTCCAGGAAGCTGGACGCAGTGGTCCTGGTGAATAAAATCCTCCCCCTTGCTGTTCATGTACCACCTCTTTTAATCCTCAACAGCCATTAAGTGGCAGACCTAGGATCTTAGCCCAAGTCATGAGACTCCAGTCAGATGCTTAGCAAGATGGCTGTCATAGAATAAATGCTCAATAAAAAGCTTCCCACCCCTTCTCTGGTCATGTCAGGTCTACCCAAGAACCTTCAAGGGCTCCCTATTGCCTAGAGCAGGGGGTCAGCAAACAATGGCGCACAGGCCAAATCTAGCCTGCCACCTGTTTTGTTTTGTTTTTTATAAAAATAAATTTGTGTATTTATTCTTGGCTGAGTTGGGTTTTTGTTGTTGCGTGCGGGCTTTCTCTAGTTGTGGCGAGCAGGGGCTACTCTTCGTTGCGATGTGCAGGCTTCTCATTGCGGTGGCTTCTCTTGTTGCAGAGCACAGGCTCTAGGCGTGTGGGCTCAGTAGTTGTGGCACACAGGCTCAGTAGTTGTGGCTCATGGGCTCTAGAGCACAGGCTCAGTAGCTGTGCACGGGCTTAGTTGCGCCATGGCATGTGGGGTCTTCCCCGACCAGGGCTCGAACCCGTGTCCCCTGCATTCGTAGGCGGATTCTTAACCACTGTGCCACCAGGGAAGCCCGCCTGCCACCTGTTTTTGCAAATAAAGCTTTATTGGAACACTAAAGCTGCTTTCACCATGCAGAGTTGAGTAGTTACAACAGAGACCATAAGGCCTATAAAACCTAAAATACTTATTATTTGTCCTTCTATAGAGTTTGCTGATCCTTGGCCTACAGTATAAGAGGGAATGCAGACTGCCTCTTATCCTCCTTTGGATCTGCTACAGAGCAAGTACTTAATAAATACATTTCAGACACCCTAATTTACCTGGTCCCCAAACCATGCCACCCTGTCCTTGTAGGTCACAGGCAGCCCTTCCAGGACTGCTGCAGACATCCCAGGCTCCTCGACCCTCTGGAGCTATCAAGGAAGTGGAGATGGTTAAGTCCACTGCTTCTCTCCTCTCTTACATCCACACACTCTTCTTCTGACAAATTCCCTACTCCTCCTTCTTTGCTGTGTAACATGAAAACAGCCTTCTTCTAAATTCGACAAAGAGAAGTATAATGTTGAATGTGCTTTTCAAACTATACTCATCTCTCACTCGTGAAAACCATCTTGTCCAACACGCTCATTTTGCCACTGGGGAAACCAGAGGGCAGGTGAAGCACTCCAGGCACTCAAGGGGGTCCCATGGGACAGAAGCAGGCTCTCCAGAGCTCCCGATGCCGGCTCAATGCCCGGTGTTCCTCCGAGTCTGCTCCTCGTGGGGGTGCTGTGTGTGTGTGGGGGGGTACTGGTGGGGGAGGGCTCCTGTCTCTCCTGGCACCACCAGGCTGGGCTCTTGTGCTGCCATGGCCTCTACCAGGCCCCTCAGGGCTCTCAAAGTTTTCCCAAGGGAGAGAGGTGACTTGGTCCCAGGTCTGTGGTGCCGAGGCTGGAGTGAGACAGGAACCCTGAGTTCTAGGCCCAGTGCAACAAGGAGAGCCGGCCCAGGCCAGTGACTGATGGCTTCCAGGCCCCGCCGGAGGGACCAAGGAGAGCTCCTTAGGTCCCACTGACCGCCTCCTTGTCTCTGGTCTGCATCCTCTCTCAGGCTGCTCACTCCTCATCCTTGACCCGGGACGCCGGCTCCTGTCACGCTGCCCATCTGTCTCTGGCTCCTTGTACCTCCCACCGCGGTCACGCCTCACTCCAGTCTCTGGCAACACCCTGTCATTCTGACAGAGCTGCTTGACAAGCTACTGGCAAACCAGCAGCCTGTGGGCCCAACGCAGCCTGCGTATGTGTTTTGTTTGCCTAACACAGTATTTCAAAAACAATTTGAGTTCGTTGCTCACATTTGAAAACTGGTAGGAATCATCTAAAACACTGCGTTTCTGGGTTCTCCTGAAAAATCTAAAGATTGGCAGTACCGGGCCTGCATTACTTCCTGGCATGGCATCCACTGACTGGGTCTACGGAGCAGCGGCTCCCCCTGTATGGGGAATGTGCGCACCAGTCCCCACCGTTCCCTGCCGCCTCCCCAGTCCTTCCGTGACACTCCTTTAGACGACCTGCCGGCCTTGCAAGGCATTTGAGTTTGCAACCCCATCTTGCCTCTGTGTCTCCCATCTGTCTCCTCAGATAAGATTCTCCCACTCTGAGGCTACCTCCAGTGATTAACCCATCCCCACCCAGCCTCCCAACCATCCCTTACTCAGTCCCACAAGTGTCCAGAGAGACAGTGCCCCAGGTGCTGCCCCAAACACCTCTCCGGACCCATGGCTCAGCCCTCAGGATCCCCCACTGTAAGCCCCACAACTCCCATGGTGGTTATTCAGGAAACACTAGGGTCAACCCAACATCTTTTATTGATTCTAAACAAGGACCCTTGCATTCTTATACTGAGGCAGGAGTTCTTGGATTTTGTACCGGGGTGCTATAATGGCTTCGACAATCCTCAGTGGGGGGAGGTATTTCTGCGGTGCCATAAAAATGGGATGACGAGGTCTAGTCTTCTTGTCTAAGCTACACAAATCCAGCATCACAGCCTTGGGCTTGTAGATCCCTTTCTTCTTGGGCTGGATTGGGGTGAATGGTGGACACTGGCGAGGCTCCACCAGCAGCCGCATCAGGTCCTTCCGGAAGACATTCCAGCAGTTCTCCTTGAGGAACTTCTGGCACACATCTTCATCGCTGAAGGCAAGGCCCAGATGCTGAGGTTCCCACACGAGCTCCTGCCTGCCCCCTGCCCCCCCAGCCCTGCCTCCTTCCAGCCCCGAAACACACTGAGCCCTGTCCCACCTCCGTGCCTTTTCCCAGACTCTTCCCTCTGCCTCCTTTACCTTTCCACACCTTCATCACCTAGACCTGCACTATTCCATGTGGTGGCCACGAGCCACATGTGGCTACTGAGTACCTGAAGTGTGATGAATCTGAATTAGAGGTGTGCTCTGAGTATAAAATACACACCAGATTTCAAAGACTTAGAACAACAAAAAAAAGAATGCAGAATATCTCAGTAATTTTTATGTTGATTACATGTTGAAATGATAACATTTTAGATATACTGCATTCAACAAAATATATTATTACAGTTAATTTCACCCGTTTCTTCTGATTTCTTATAACGTGGCTACTGAAAATTTTAAATTACGTACGTGATCATTAGCCATCAGGGAAATGTAAGCCAAAGCCACACAAGATACCACTTATGCCCACTAGGATGATGATAATTAAAAAGACAAATAATAATAAGTGTTAATGGGGATGTGGAGATATTGGAGCGAGGGTTCCAATGCATTGCTGCCAGGAATGTAAAATGATGCAGCCACTTTGAAAAAACAGTCCAGCAGTTCCTCAAAACGTTAAACAGTTAACTTACGACCCAGGAATTCCACTCGTAGGTATATACCCAAGAGAAATGAAAAATATGTCCACACAAAAACTTGAACAAGAATGTTCATAGCAGCATTATTCATAATAGCCAAAAAGTGGAAACAACCCAACTGTCCATCAGCTGATGAATGGGTAAATAAAAGAGTGGTATATCCATGCACTGGAATATTATTTGACAATAAAAATGAATGAAGTACTGATACATGCTAAGACATGAATGAACCTTGAAAACACTATAAGAAGCCAGTCACATATACATGGTTCCATTGATCTGAAATGTCCAGACAAGGCCACTCTATAGAGATAGAAAGTCCATTGGTAGCTACCTTGGACTGGTCTTGGTGCCCTGGCTCTACTCTGCCCCCTTCCCTCATAGCACATGAGGGTGAGGGAAGTGGGGGAGGGTGGAATGGGCTCAGGACTCATTGGTTTATTTTCTTCTGAGACCTCAGCAAGGGAAGGGCAAACTCAACTTCCACTGACTCACCTATACTCTCACCTAAGGAGGCAACTCTGATAAATCACTAACACATTAGAGCATTCTTCTGGGTAGATTATATTGACCAGGACAAAATCAACTTTGATTCATAGAGATCAACTTAATATAAAATCTAGAGGTCAGAATGGGCTACAAGTTAGTCTTGGTGGTCTCAGCATTGCCAGCGTCAGCTCCTACCAGCTCACGAGAGCAACTTCATGCTCGACGTCATCAGGTTGGTAGCTCAAAACCGGCCACGGCGGTAGTATGTGCACCACAGAAACCAGCAAACACTTCCAATCAGGTTACCTCCCATCTCCCAGAGAGCTGCTTGTTGAACATTTCCCAGCACACCACTGGATAGTCTCCAACTAAAAAGTCCCGTTAACTCCCAATTTCTTACGTAATAAATAACAATATCTAACTCTGCTTCACACTTACCATGACCAGGCACTTTACACTTGTTAACTCATTTGATCCTCAGGACCACCCCATCTCACAAACACGGAAACTAAGGCTCAGTGGGGCTGAGGAACTCATCAAAACCTATGAGGGGGCAAGCACATGCTTACAGATTCTTAAGGGATCTTTTTTTTTTTTTTTTTTTGGATCCAGAGTCCAACTTAAGACAGACAAGATTCCACATAAACTCCTGATGCCGACGGTCACACTGATTTCTAGTCTAGTCTTTCACTAAATGGGGCAGCTCTTCTAAAGTCCTCAGCTTCATGCAGCAATTCCAGTTCCACTCTCTGCCTCGCTTGAACTGAAAGTGTCATCTGTCCTTGCGGGATGCAACACTTCAGCCCATGGTGCCCTCAGCCACAACCCCACCCCATGCCTGCCTGGCAATCCAGCACTAGATCACACTCTGTGCTTTGTTTTGAGGCTGCTCTTCATTTGGGGCCTTGGAGATTTCCCTTCTGTCCTGTGAACTGAGCTGTTCAGATTCTACATGGGGGAGAGGTTTCAGATAAGCTAGCCTGTAGCATCCACAGGACAGGTGTCTCACCAACTGACTGTGTGATCTGCAGGATGTCACGTCCCCTTTCCTGGGCCTCACAGTCCTCAATTAAAACATGGAGGATTTGAGCTAGATAATGCTTATATTTTCTGCCTGCTTTAGCAGGCTAGAAACCCATGAGTTCAACAATTAATGAATAAGCGAGAATTCTATCTGTCAGCATTGCAGACGATTGCAGCAGAGTGCTGACTGGGCAGCACAGATGCCGAGTGCCCAAACATCTGCCACCCTCAAGTCTACATAAACCTCTGAGTTTCAATTCAACCAACATTAACTGACACCCATCATGTACCAGATGTTATGTGAGAAGCTAAGGCTCCTTAAATCCTTTTTTGAGTAGCTATTTTCTAAATAGCTATTTTTTATGTTGGTAGTACACAGGAATCAGAGAATTGGGGCATCGCTGAACTGCAAGGAACCACCAGTGTTTCCCAACTTTTTTTTTTTTTTTCACAAAACTGCCCCAATTTGGACCATAGCTACATATCATCTGTTCTTTTATTAATGATTTTTTAAAATTCTACTTATTTACTTTGGCTTTGTTCTAAGCAACAAGTTTGTCAAATCAGTTTAGTGAGCTAGTCCTGTTTTTCTAGTTCACACTAGAATAAATACATAGCTGTTCACAATCCGCGTACCACCTAAAGTCATCTTGTAAGCCTTCTGTGAATATGATCCATACTTCGGTAAACACTGTTCTGGTCTAATTTTCTTGTTTTGTAGATTGGAGTCTGAAGCCTAGAGGAGGGAAAATGACTTATCCAAGGTCATATGGATCCCATGTCAAATTCTTTCATGTGCTTATTGGACACGGCTGAAGCAACTCTACAGATTTGCTTGCCTTCACACCTCCTCTTTCTCAACCACAGGAATCACTTGCTTCCCACACCTGCCCACAAAACGATGTCTGATCACAGCATCACCACAAGAAAAGAAAAAGGAGGGAGGATGCAAAATTGTACAATCGGTATGATCTCCATTATGAAGCTTTGTGTGCCTGAATGATAAATACCTATTTGGTACACAGCCATGCGGTAAAAAAAAAATACTGAAAGGAAATACATAAAACGCTAATTGAGATTGTTGGAGGAATGCAAATGCATTTAAGAAGGTCTTCACCTTCTTAAATGTTCAGCATTTTCCAGTTTTCCCTAATAAGTGTGTCCCATTTATTCATTCACTGACCCAACGTTTATCATGCATCTACCATGTGCCAGGTACTGTACAGGTGCTAGAGACGAAAGGTGCATAAAGCCCAATCCCTGCGTTCACGAAGCAATTAACCAAGTGGTGGGGAAAGAACTGTGCGAAAACTACGCAGCTGTAAACAGCTGTAATAAAACGTGGTGTGGCCACTGTGAGAGCTACGTAGGGAGGATTATGAGTGCACAGAAAGGGGTACTTAGCCCAGCCTGGGATCAGTCATGAAAGGTTTTCTGGAGGATATGAATCTTAAAGAATGAGAAGAAATTTATCAGAAAATAAAGGGGAGAGGAGCAGGATTGAGGGGTGGCATTGCAAGCAGAGGGCCTGCACTGGCAAAGGCAAGTATGTTCAGGTCCAGGAGGCAATCTGCCTGGGTTGCTGGAGTGGGTTAGAGGTGGCAGGAGGTGCTGCAGGGGAGCTGAAGGGTCAGAAAATTAAGGGCCATTTACGTGGCACTGAGTCTGCACTGTATCCTACAGGCAGTGAGATACCACGGAAAGGTTTTAAGCAGGAGTTTAACGCGGCCAGATTTGGGTTTTAGCAAGAGCAAAGTATACAGAAAGGATCTGGCAGGGAGAGACCGAGGCAGGGGACCAGCGGTAAGACGGCTACAGGAGTCTCGGCTGGGGATCCCAAAGTGGGGGTAAGGGTGTCAGCCAGGGAGGTGAAAGAGATCCACTGGGCTGTGTGAAGTAAACAGTAGGACTTCGTTTATATTTATCTTTGTCTTATTCTTTCTAAAGATCTATTTGTTGCATGTTTATAATATAGATGATATATTCATATAGCAATATATGGACATAATAAATAAAAATAAATTAAATAACATATATTATTTGTATCATATATATATTCTAGCGGGTATACACTCAAACACTCTTTAGTAATAGCGGTGTTAGATCAAAACAGTTTTGTGACCAGTAGTCCAGACAATAAATTCGTTTTTACCTAAAAATTAGGTTGTTTTTCACACTATAAAAGTATTCACTCTGGAAAATTTGGAAACTAGGGAAATAATGAAAAGAAATCTTTTTTATCAAATCTTTCAAGATAAACTTTTTTAATTATAAAAGTAATATATCATCATTAACAAACATTTGGAGAATAAAGGGAAAAAAACCCACTTGGGGCTTCCCTGGTGGCGCAGTGGTTGAGAGTCCGCCTGCCGATGCAGGGGACGTGGGTTCGTGCCCCGGTCCGGGAAGATCCCACATGCCGCGGAGCGGCTGGGCCCGTGAGCCATGGCTGCTAAGCCTGCGCATCCGGAGCCTGTGCTCCGCAACGGGGGAGGTCACAACAGTGAGAGGCCCGTGTACCGAAAAAAAAAAAAAAAAACCCACTTGGAATGTCATACCCTGACAACAACTTTTAAAAGTATATCTCTTTTTTCCCTCATTATAAAAGAAATGCATACTCACTACAAAACCAATTAAACATCAGAGGAATATATAACTATAACCAGAAAGTCCCTTTTAGTCCGAGCTTCCAGAGAGAATGACTATTACAAATTGGGCAATACCACAGATATTATCATTTTTGCTCATTTTCCTTCTAGATTTTTCTCAGGTGTTTTACAAAGGCATAGTCATAGTATGTATATATACGATTTTGTACCCTATCCTTTTCTTGTAGCATTTTATCACTCATTTACTTATGATTTTTAAATAAAAGTTACTTTCTATCAAGGGAATGTACCACAGTTTTCTAAACTATCCCCCTGGTGTAACACATGTGGGTAAAGGTGGTTGTTTTTCTATTATGAATATGGCAGCTATGAACATCTTAGTGTAGGTAGCTTTCCCTATAATTAATTACATACAGATAAATTCATAGGTAGACCACTGCTTCAAAGAGTAGGAACAGTTTTGTGTCCCTTGAAACATTATTATCTAAAATTATTATCGAAAGGACTGAGCCAATTTCGAGTGTACCAACAATTATCAGTGTCAGCTTTACGTATCATCACTTTTTTCTTCCTTTTACCAAAATAAGAGGCAAAAAAATTGTTCATTTGATCTAGTGGGAGGTACGCACATTTCCAGCACTGACCTGGGGTACTTGATCTCGAACTTCGACAATTTTTCTATTGTCTTACTGTCAATCAGTTCGCAAAACTTCTCTTTCCTAACCCGTATCACCTCAGCTCCCAGGCTCACCAGGATCAAGGGCCGAGTGTCACGCTGGCTCTCCGGGAGGAGGATCTGGTGAAGGCCCTAGAAAAAAGAAGTCCCAGAAAGTTCGAGACCATCCACTTGTACAAGCAGATTTTCAGGGTAGGCAAAACAAGGCCCCGAACAGGAGGTGAATCCATCTGGGGTCATTCAGCAAGTGACGGGGAAAAGTCCAGAACTCTCTTTGCTAATGACATCAAAGTCCTGGGGCTCCTCACATTAGAACAGCCCTCAAGGCACTTTGTCAGTTGTCCTGCCCACGGGCAGCAGGCTCTGTAAGAGTCGCACTCGCACAGTCGCTTGCCGGGCGCCGGCATTTTACAAGCTTTCCCCGGTGTCCAGTCTCGACTCTTCTTTGTGTCAGGCCAGCCCGTTTTCTCTTCCTTAGGACTATGACAGACAGCTCATCCTCCTCTTCTACATCTTCCCTTTTACAGCTGTCACACCCTCCCACACCCTTTCCTCCAGGGCTTCCTTCATAAGCGTGTGTCGCCTTAGTTCCTTCCGTCCCTCACGGGCTCTGGGGCCACTGGTAGTTCCTGTGCGGCTCCCGTTGCCCCTTGGGCTTCCTGGCGTGGATTCCTACTCAGTTATATCTGGAAGGGAGATGGAGATCAACCAGCACAGCTTTACAGAGTGTAACCCCCTTTGTAAGGAGACACTCTGAGGTGGGGCAAAGCCGGGACCAGAGTCTTTGCTGCTGAAACCCCAATTCAGGGCTCACTCAGCCTCTCGGCTATTAAGACTCAGGCAAGGAGGGGAGGGGAGGTCAATGGTCCAGAGCCTACAATGCCCAGCTGTCTTGGGCTTAAGAAGATATCAGCCAGGGCTTCCCTGGTGGCGCAGCGGTTGAGAGTCCGCCTGCCGATGCAGGCGACATGGGTTCGTGCCCCGGTCTGGGAAGATCCCACATGCCGCAGAGCGGCTGGGCCCGTGAGCCATGGCCGCTGAGCCTGAGCGCCAAGAGCTCTGCTCTATGGAGGCCGTGTGGGATTGAGAATAATCCTGCTTCAGAAGAAAGATCATATGCTTACTTGTCATGCGACTTTGGGCAAAGTTATCCGTCCCTGGGCCACTGTTTGCTCACCTGTGAAATAGAGGTGAAAATACCTGCCCTTCATGTACTCTGAAGGATTCTCAGTTTGAAAGATGTGGGACTTCCGGGAAGATGGCGGAAGAGTAAGACGCGGAGATCACCTTCCTCCCCACAGATACACCAGAAATACATCTACGCGTGGAACAACTCCTACGGAGCACCTACCGAATGCTGGCAGAAGACCTCAGACCTCCCAAAAGACAAGGAACCCCCCATGTACCTGGCTAGGGCAAAAGAAAAAAATAAACAGAGACAAAAGGATAGGGACGGGTCCTGCACCAGCGGGAGGCAGCTGTGAAGGAGGAAAAGTGTCCACACACTAGAAAGCCCCTTCGTGGGCGGGGACTGCGGGTGGCGGAGTGGGGGAGCTTCGAAGCCGCGGAGGAGAGCACAGCAACAGGGGTGCGGAGGGCAAAGCGGGGAGATTCCAGCGCAGAGGATCGGGCCGACCGGCACTCACCAGCCCGAGAGGCTTGTCTGCTCACCCGACGGGGCGGGCGGGGCTGGGAGCTGAGGCCCAGGCTTCTGTCGGAGCGCTGGGAGAGGACTGGGGTTGGCGGCGTGAACACAGCCTGCAGGGCGTTAGTGCACCGCTAGCCAGGAGGGAGTCCCGGGAAAAGTCTGGACCTGCCGAAGAGGCAAGAGACTTTTTCTTCCCTCTTTGTTTCCTGGTGAGCGAGGAGAGGGGATTAAGAACACTGCTTAAGGGAGCTCCAGAGACGGGCGCGAGCCGCGGCTAAAAGTGCGGACCCCAGAGACAGACATGGGACGCTAAGGCCGCTGCTGCCGCCACCAAGAAGCCTGTGTGCAAACACAGGTCACTATCCGCACCCCCTTCCGGGGAGCCTGTGCAGCTCGCCACTGCCAGGGTCCCGGGATCCAGGGACAACTCCCCTGGGAGAACGCATGGCGCGCCTCAGGCTGGTGCAACGTCACGCTGGCCTCTGCCGCCGCAGGCCGCCCCGCACTCCGTGACCCTCCCTACCCCCCGGCCTGAGTGAGCCAGAGCCTCCGAATCAGCGGATCTTTTAACCCCGTCCTGTCTGAGCAAACAGACGCCCTCCAGCGACCTACACGCACAGGCGGGGCCAAATCCAAAGCTGAGCCCCTGGGAGCTGTGAGAACAAAGAAGAGAAAGGGAAATCTCTCCCAGCAACCTCAGAAGCAGCAGATTAAAGCTCCACAATCAACTTGATGTACCCTGCATCTGTGGAATACATGAATAGACAACGAATCATCCCAAATTAAGGAGCGGTGTGGATGAAAGGCTCTTGGTGCTGCAGCCAGGAGTTAGTGCTGTGCCTCTGAGGCGGGAGAGCCAACTTCAGGACACTGGTCCACAAGAGGCCTCCCAGCTGCACATAATATCAAACGGCGAAAATCTCCCAGAGATCTCCACCTCACCGCCAGCACCCAGCTTCACTCAACGACCAGCAAGCTACAGTGCTGGACATCCTATGCCAAACAACTAGCAAGATAGGAACACAACACCACCCATTAGCAGAGAGGCTGCCCAAAATCATAATAAGTCGACAGACACCCCAAAACACACCACCAGACGTGGACCTGCCCACCAGAAAGACAAGATCCAGCCTCATCCACCAGAACACAGGCACTAGTCCCCTCCACCAGGAAGCCTACACAACCCACTGAACCAACCTTAGCCACTGGGGACAGACACCAAAAACAACAGGAACTACGAACCTTCAGCCTGCAAAAAGGAGACCCCAAACACAATAAGATAAGCAAAATGAAAAGACAGAAAAACACACAGCAGATGAAGGAGCAAGATAAAAACCCACCAGACCTAACAAATGAAGAGGAAATAGGCAGTCTACCTGAAAAAGAATTCAGAATAATGATAGTAAAGATGATCCAAAATCTTGGAAATAGAATAGACAAAATGCAAGAAACAGTTAACAAGGACCTAGAAGAACTAAAGATGAAACAAACAATGATGAACAACACAATAAATGAAATTAAAAATACTCTAGATGGGATCAATAGCAGAATAACTGAGGCAGAAGAACGGATAAGTGACCTGGAAGATAAAATAGTGGAAATAACTAATGCAGAGCAGAATAAAGAAAAAAGAATGAAAAGAACTGAGGACAGTCTCAGAGACCTCTGGGACAACATTAAACGCACCAACATTCGAATTATAGGGGTTCCAGAAGAGGAAGAGAAAAAGAAAGGGACTGAGAAAATATTTGAAGAGATTATAGTTGAAAACTTCCCTAATATGGGAAAGGAAATAGTTAATCAAGTCCAGGAAGCACAGAGAGTCCCATACAGGATAAATCCAAGAAGAAATACGCCAAGACACATATTAATCAAACTGTCAAAAATTAAATACAAAGAAAACATATTAAAGGCAGCAAGGGAAAAACAACAAATAACACACAAGGGAATCCCCATAAGGTTAACAGCTGATCTTTCAGCAGAAACTCTGCAAGCCAGAAGGGAGTGGCAGGACATATTGAAAGTGTTGAAGGAGAAAAACCTGCAACCAAGATTATTCTACCCAGCAAGGATCTCATTCAGATTTGATGGGGAAATTAAAACCTTTACAGACAAGCAAAAGCTGAGAGAGTTCAGCACCACCAAACCAGCTCTACAACAACTGCTAAAGGAACTTCTCTAGGCAAGAAACACAGAAGAAGGAAAAGACCTACAATAACGAACCCAAAACAATTAAGAAAATGGGAATGAGAACACACATATCGATAATTACCTTAAATGTAAATGGACTAAATGCTCCCACCAAAAGACACAGATTGGCTGAATGGATACAAAAACAAGATGCATATATTTGCTGTCTACAAGAGACCCACTTCAGACCTAGAGACACATACAGACTGAAAGTAAGGGGATGGAAAAAGGTATTTCATGCAAATGGAAACCAAAAGAAAGCTGGAATAGCAATTCTCATATCAGACAAAATGGACTTTAAAATAAAGACTATTAGAAGAGACAAAGAAGGACACTACATAATGATCAAGGGATCGATCCAAGAAGAAGATATAACAATTGTAAATATTTATGCACCCAACATAGGAGCACCTCAATACATAAGGCAAATACTGACAGTCATAAAAGGGGAAATCGACAGTAACACATTCATAGTAGGGGACTTTAACACCCCACTTTCACCAATGGACAGATCATCCAAAATGAAAATAAATAAGGAAACACAAGCTTTAAATGATACATTAAACAAGATGGACTTAATTGATATTTATAGGACATTCCATCCAAAAACAACAGAATACACATTTTTCTCAAGTGCTCATGGAACATTCTCCAGGATAGATCATATCTTGGGTCACGAATCAAGCCTTGGTAAATTTAAGAAAATTGAAATTATATCAAGTATCTTTTTCAACCACAATGCTATGAGACTAGATATCAATTACAGGAAAAGATCTGTAAAAAATACAAACACATGGAGGCTAAACAATACACTACTTAATAACGAAGTGATCACTGAAGAAATCAAAGAGGAAATCAAAAAATACCTAGAAACAAATGACAATGGAGACACGACGACTCAAAATCTATGGGATGCAGCAAAAGCAGTTCTAAGAGGGAAGTTGATAGCAATCCAATCCTACCTTAAGAAACAGGAAACATCTCGAATAAACAACCTAACCTTGCACCTAAAGCAATTAGAGAAAGAAGAACAAAAAAACCCCAAAGTTAGCAGAAGGAAAGAAATCATAAAAATCAGATCAGAAATAAATGAAAAAGAAATGAAGGAAATGATAGCAAAGATCAATAAAACTAAAAGCTGGTGCTTTGAAAGGATAAACAAAATTGATAAACCATTAGCCAGACTCATCAAGAAAAAAAGGGAGAAGACTGAAATCAATAGAATTAGAAATGAAAAAGGAGAAGTAACAACTGACACTGCAGAAATACAAAAGATCATGAGAGATTACTACAAGCAACTCTATGCCAATAAAATGGACAACCTGGAAGAAATGGACAAATTCTTAGAAAGGCACAACCTGCCAAGACTGAATCAGGAAGAAATAGAAAATATGAACAGACCAATCACAAGCACTGAAATTGAAACTGTGATTAAAAATCTTCCAACAAGCAAAAGCCCAGGACCAGATGGCTTCACAGGCGAATTCTATCAAACATTTAGAGAAGAGCTAACACCTATCCTTCTCAAACTCGTCCAAAATATAGCAGAGGGAGGAACACTCCCCAACTCATTCTACGAGGCCACCATCATCCTGATACCAAAACCAGACAAGGATGTCACAAAGAAAGAAAACTACAGGCCAATATCACTGATGAACATAGATGCAAAAATCCTCAACAAAATACTAGCAAACAGAATCCAACAGCACATTAAACGGATCATACACCATGATCAAGTGGGGTTTATTCCAGGAATGCAAGGATTCTTCAATATACGCAAATCAATCAACGTGATACACCATATTAACAAATTGAAGGAGAAAAACCATATGATCATCTCAATAGGTGCAGAGAAAGCTTCTGACAAAATTCAACACCCATTTATGATAAAAACCCTGCAGAAAGTAGGCATAGAGGGAACTTTCCTCAACATAATAAAGGCCATATATGACAAACCCACAGCCAACATCGTCCTCAATGGTGAAAAACTGAAAGCATTTCCACTAAGATCAGGAACAAGACAAGGTTGCCCACTCTCACCACTCTTATTCAACATAGTTTTGGAAGTTTTAGCCACAGCAATCAGAGAAAAAAAGGAAACAAAAGGAATCCAAATCAGAAAAGAAGTAAAGCTGTCACTATTTGCAGATGACATGATACTATACATAGAGAATCCTAAAGATGCTACCAGAAAACGACTAGAGCTAATCAATGAATTTGGTAAAGTAGCAGGATACAAAATTAATGCACAGAAATCTCTGGCATTCCTATACACTAAGGATGAAAAATCTGAAAGTGAAATCAAGAAAACACTCCCATTTACCACTGCAACAAAAAGAATAAAATATCTAGGAATAAACCTACCTAAGGAGACAAAAGACCTGTATGCAGAAAATTATAAGACACTGATGAAAGAAATTAAAGATGATACAAATACATGGAGAGATATACCATGTTCTTGGATTGGAAGAATCAACATTGTGAAAATGACTCTACTACCCAAAGCAATCTACAGATTCAATGCAATCCCTATCAAACTACCACTGGCATTTTTTACAGAACTAGAACAAAAAATTTCACAATTTGTATGGAAACACAAAAGACCCCAAATAGCCAAAGCAATCTTGAGAACGAAAAACGGAGCTGGAGGAATCAGGCTTCCTGACTTCAGACTATACTACAAAGCTACAGTAATCAAGACAGTATGGTACTGGCACAAAATCAGAAATATAGATCAATGGAACAGGATAGAAAGCCCAGAGATAAACCCACGCACATATGGTCACCTTATCTTTGATAAAGGAGGCAGGAATGTACAGTGGAGAAAGGACAGCCTCTTCAATAAGTGGTGCTGGGAAAACTGGACAGCTACATGTAAAAGTATGAGATTAGATCACTCCCTAACACCATACACAAAAATAAGCTCAAAATGGATTAAAGACCTAAATATAAGGCCAGAAACGATCAAACTCTTAGAGGAAAACATAGGCAGGACACTCTATGACATAAATCACAGCAAGGTCCTTTTTGACCCACCTCCTAGAGAAATGGAAATAAAAACAAAAGTAAACAAATGGGACCTAATGACACTTAAAAGCTTTTGCACAGCAAAGGAAACCATAAACAAGACCAAAAGACAACCTTCAGAATGGGAGAAAATATTTGCAAATGAAGCAACTGACAAAGGATTAATCTCCAAAATTTATAAGCAGCTCATGCAGCGTAATAACAAAAAAACAAACAACCCAATCCAAAAATGGGCAGAAGACCTAAATAGACATTTCTCCAAAGAAGATATACAGAGTGTCAACAAACACATGAAAGAATGCTCAACATCACTAATCATTAGAGAAATGCAAATCAAAACTACAATGAGATATCATCTCACACCTGTCAGAATGGCCATCATCAAAAAATCTAGAAACAATAAATGCTGGAGAGAGTGTGGAGAAAAGGGAACCCTCTTACACTGTTGGTGGGAATGTAAATTGATACAGCCATTGTGGAGAACAGTATGGCGGTTCCTTAAAAAACTACAAATAGAACTACCATATGACCCAGCAATCCCACTACTGGGCATATACCCTGAGAAAACCATAATTCAAAAAGAGTCATGTACCAAAATGTTCATTGCAGCTCTATTTACAATAGCCCAGAGATGGAAACAATCTAAGTGTCCATCATCGGATGAATGGATAAAGAAGATGTGGCACATATATACAATGGAATATTACTCAGCCATAAAAAGAAACGAAATTGAGCTATTTGTAATGAGGTGGATAGACCTAGAGTCTGTCATACAGAGTGAAGTAAGTCAGAAAGAGAGAGACAAATACCGTATGCTAACACATATATATGGAATTTAAGGGGAAAAAATGTCATGAAGAACCTAGGGGTGAAACAGGAATAAAGACACAGACTTACTAGAGAATGGACTTGAGGCTATGGGGAGGGGGAAGGGTAAACGGTGACAAAGCGAGAGAGAGGCATGGACATATATACACTACTAAATGTAAGGTAGATAGCTAGTGGGAAGCAGCCACATAGCACAGGGAGATCAGCTTGGTGCTTTGTGACCGCCTGGAGGGGTGGGATGGGGGGGTGGGAGGGAGGGAGACGCAAGCGGGAAGAGATATGGGAACATATGTATATATATAACTGATTCATTTTGTTGTGAAGCTGAAACTAACACACCATTGTAAAGCAATTATACTCCAATAAAGATGTTAAAATGAAGAAAAAAGAAAAAAAGAGATGTGAAGTAGGGTTTGGAACAGCTTCCCCTTCCCCGCCCTCACCCACACTACCACCATTTGGGTTCCAGACCTTGAAGAATGACCATCTAGCCTGAGCCCTGGCCTTGTCTCTCCTTGGTAAGACTGGAATGGAGATGTGTTATCTTTCTTATGAAGTTGTTGAAGGTCCAAACAAGATGGTGTGGTGTGTGAGGATGCTCTGGGAGACGTGAAGCTCCTCACACTTTAGTTGTGCTCAGTGCAATGGGCATAAAGGCCCTTCTGACCTGTGCCAGGCCTTGCACAGAAGCCAGATGGCTGCTCTTTAGCTCCTACTGTGTGGGAGAAACATGTGTGTAGACGTAATCCTCACAACCACCCGGCGATATAGGGATTATCAGCCTCAGATGTGGAAAGTAAGGTTCAAAAAAGGAAATTTACTTGCAAAGGTCATGTATCTTATAATTACAATGACAATGATGACGATGATGATGACGGTGATGACAGCACCAGCTAATGTTTAATGAGCCTTCACTAAATCCCAGGCCCTCTTGTAGCTTTGGGGTGTGTTAGCTCATGGAACCCTCACTAGAACCCCATGAGGTGAGTCCTTCTATGATCATCATTTTACAGAGGATGCTGATGAGGTTAAGAAACTTATCCAACATCATACAGCACAAGAAGCAATAAAGCTAGGATTTGAATACGGACGGGCCTGCCTTTAGAGTCCATGCTTTTAACCACTACACTGCGAGGAAAACTGAGGCACAAAGTTAACTAACCTGCCCAAGGTAACAAGACAGAAAGTGGTGGAGCCGGGATTTGAACCAGCAATCTGTCCAGGGCCTCACTGAGGGCAGTACCGTCAGCAGGCACTGTTATCCATCTCCACTCCACCCCACGCATTCCAGCCAGAGTCAGGTCTTCAAGTAGCTTCCCAAAGCTCCCAGGATAAAGCAGAACTCTTCATCGTGGCCACTGATGCTTTGGCTATCTCACCCTTGTAAGGCTCCTGCCTCGTTTACTCTGTTTCAGCCATGCTGCCCTCCCTTCCAGTCCCCTCAACATGCCAGGCTGCTTCCTGCCTCAGGCTCAACCTGCTGTTCCTCTGTCCGGAACACTCTTCCCCCCAGGTTGTCTACAGTTTATTCCTTTTGTCATTCAGGTCCCAGCTTAAATATCGCTGCCTTAGAGCAGCCTTCCCTGACCACTCCGTTTAGGAAGACCACCCCCTTCAACTCAGCTTTCTGTTCCATTCCCAACAGCAATTTAAAACTTTCTGTGTGGTCTTCCCTGGTGGTGCAGTGGTTGAGAGTCTGCCTGCCGATGCAGGGGACATGGGTTCGTGCCCCGGTCTGGGAAGATCCCACATGCTGTGGAGCGGCTGGGCCCGTGAGCCATGGCCGCTGAGCCTGTGTGTCTGGAGCCCGTGCTCCGCAACACGAGAGGCCAGAACGGTGAATGGCCCGCGTACTGCAAAAAAAAAAAAAAAAAACTTTTTGTGTGTTTGCTGCTTTATCTGTTTACTGTCTGTCTCCAGACTACGTCATTAGCCCCATAAGGGCAAGAATAATGTCAGTTTACTCACCCACAGTGGCACTTTGGGCCATGCTTGGGGCATGATAGATCCTCAAGAAATATCTGCTGAGTGAATGCTCCAACGGAATCATAGAACATTAGAGTCAGCAGCTCACCCAGGTGAATGTCCTCATTTTCTGATGAGGGTTCAGATTCAGAGAGGTAGAAGTGATTTGCCCAAGGCCACACAGCAAGCTAATTAGAAGCAAAAACTACAATATGTGAGGTGGCCCATCTGCCATCTCCCTGCTGCTCTGCCCAGTCTTGACCATGTCTGAGGCCTCAGCCCGCCTATTCCCTGGAGAAGCTGGTTCCCCTACACCCCCTGGCTCAAAAGCTGGGTCTCTTTACTCCAGGCCCCAAGCTCTGCTGTTTCCAGGGCTGACTCAGCTCTACACTCCTGCCTCCAAAGGAAAATGTGATCTCCTACCTCCTGGTAGGTGAATACAGTCACAGCTGTTACCATTCATTCTCCTGCAAATGAAGCCAGGGCCTTGAAAGCAGGGAAAACAGAATTTTACCAAAGGCACATCACAGGCATTTTCTTCAACAGGATCTCGTTAATGAATATTTGGTGGTGGGAGTTTCTCTGCCCTGGGTCCTGTGTGGTGAATGAGGCAGTCAGGGCCTTGCTCCGAGCCTTCCAGGATTGCTTAGAGAATCAAGTCCCAAGTCCCTCTTGTTCCACCTTCCACAGCCTCCCGCTCCTGTCACCCTCTACCAGAGTGAGCAATGCCTTGTCTGCCCTGTGGTTCCTCCATGCACCCAGGGTGCCAGGCATCCTGGCTCCTCCGCGGGCAGCCCACGAGGCTGCATGCACGGCAGGTGCCTGGCCTCAGGTGGCCTGTGTCCAGTCCTGAGCACCTCACTCTGAGACACTGAAACTGCAGGGAAACGGAAGTGAGAAGGCTGGAAACTATATCACATGAAGACTGAAGGAATGGAGGAATGTTTTCCCTGCATAAGAAAATAATTAACAGGGCACAGATGCTGAATGAAAAACAAAACAGCATTCTTTAAATACCTAAGAGGCCACCATGTGGCAAGGAAGCTGATTTCTGTTTGTTCTTGGGGGGATGGGTAAGTGGGGGGTCGGAGCTCCTTAAAAATTGTAGAAGGCAGAGTTTTACTGAGCAAAAATAAGAGCTGCTGAAAAGCTCAGAAATATTCACGCGGTATTGACTGAGGGCTGTGCTAGGGCCTGGGGCTCCAGACAGTGCTGGGCTGACCTCCCTGCCTTGGGGGGGGGGGGTGGGGGGGTGGGGGGCTGGGGGGTGGGGGGTGGGGGGGTTTGGGGGGGGTGGCGCACAGGCCAGAGCAGGAGCATTAAGAGCTCAGCACAGCACTGGGTGAGGACCCTGGAGATTCATGGCAACAACGATGACCATACATCAGAAGACAGTCCCCCCACCTCCAGGAAGACTGAGGTGCATCGCTACCCACCAGGAGGCCTCGTGCCCTCCCCGTACAGCTCACCCGCCCACCCAGCTCCAGCACCTATGGCCCAGCTCCCACAGTGGTCAACTCATGGCCAAGTTTGTTTCACCCATACATCCCCCCTCCACTATGGGAGAATTACTTTTTTTTAAAGATTTTTTTTTAAGGGAACCATTTTTAAAGTCTTTACTGAATTTGTTACAATATTGCTTCTGTTTAATGTTTTGGTTTTTTGGCTGCAAGGCATGTGGGATCTTAGCTCCCCGGGGATCGAACCCGCAGCCCCTGCATTGGAAGGCGAAGTGTTAACCACTGGACAGCCAGGGATGTCCCTGGATAATTACTTTTTTTTTTTTTTTTTTCGGTACACGGGCCTCTCACTGTTGTGGCCTCTCCCATTGCGGAGCACAGGCTCCAGACGCGCAGGCTCAGCGGCCATGGCTCACGGGCCCAGCCGCTCCGCGGCATGTGGGATCTTCCTGGACCAGGGCACGAACCCCTGTCCCCTGCATCGGCAGGCGGACTCTCAACCACTGTGCCACTAGGGAAGCCCTAATAGACTTTTTTTTTTCCTTTTGTATGTCCTTTATTTTTTCATATTATTCAACACTTTCAGATTCAGGTTTCAGATTCAGATTCTGGCTCTGTGAGCTCCTGACATACATTTACCAGATTTCCATGAGTAATGAAACTCTATTCATGGACATATATTTATTGAAATTTTAATAACTGACAGTCTCTGTGCTGGGTTCTGAGACAATCCCTACTATAGAGATGCGTATAGATCACTAAGGAAAATATACAAGTTCACAGTCACAGTCACTGTAATGACTTCATGAATAGACTTTTCTTTAGAACAGTTTTAGACTTAACAGAAAAATTGAGAAGATAGTACAGAGTTCCCATATACCCTGCCCTCGGTTTCCTGTTAAGATCTCACATTAACTGTGATACCTTTGTTACAATTAATGAACCAATATGGATACATAATCAATAACTGAAGCCAACGAGTTATTTAAATTTCCTTTTTCTCTTCCACAGTCCTATCCAGGACACAGCATTACATTTAATTGTCATGTCCCTTTAGGCTCCTCTTGGCTGTGGCACTTTCTCAGACTTACCTTGTTCAGGATGATCTTCACAGTTTTGAGGAGTACCGGTCGCCCCACTATTAGAATTTGTCTGATTTTCCTCACGATTAGACTGGGGTTATGGGTTATTGGGAAGAGCGTGCCATTTTCATCACACCACATCCCACTTTTATAATCTCATATTAAGGGGACATACTATCAGCATGATTTATTACTGTTGATCTTGGCCTTGATCACCTGAGAGAGGAAGCACTGCTCACTCAATGGTTTTTCCTCTGTGAAATTATTCTCTTTTTCCTCCTTTCTATCATGTACTCTTGGAAGGAAGTCACTATGTGCAGCCCACACCGAAGGAGCGGTGAGTTATATACCCTCTCTTTTAGGGCAGAGTGTCTACATAAATTATTTGGAATTCTTCTGCATGGGAGATTTGTCTTTTCTCCCCTGTTTATTAATTTATTCATTATATCAATATGTACTCACAGACGTTTATTTTGTACTTTGGGTTATAATCCAATACTACTTTATTTAGTTGTTCTGATTGTTCCAGCTTTGGCCACTGGGAGCTCTTTCAGTTGGCCCCTGTGTTCCTTTGATATGCCCACTCCCATCAATGTAGGGATTTTCTCCCCAGCACATCCTTATTTCCTGGCACTACAAAAGGCTCCAGGCTCACTCATATATATCTTGTCCTGGTTCTAGACTCAACCAAAGAGCCCTTGTTTCTTTTGAAGAATGGTATTAGGAACCAAGATCTGGGCGCTATGTGTGCTCATTGCTACTGGTGTGTGTCATTTCTTTTAGGCCCTGTCGGCTAACAGAGCAAAAGATACATGTTTATACATATACCTATAAATATTTCTTTATGGAACCATCTGTATCTATATTACGATAGACATAAATTCACATGATGTCTGCAACTCTAATCCATTACCACATGGATCATTCTAGCCTCCTCCCCTTGCATATCTGTATATTTCCACTCCAATGGTGAAAAACCTGGCTCCTACCCTCTGCCATTCATTTACTTAATTGACACATTTCAGTATACACGTATAGCAGTATCAGGATTGTTAATCCACACACCCATGGAAAAAACTTTGTCATAGAGTACAATGATCATGTGCAGTTCCTTTTGTTTTCAGTCTCAGAGACTCCACTCATCTCCAAAGTTACTTAGGTCAGGACCTTCTCTCCCATCCTCTTCACTGAAGTTGGTTCATAGATTTGTAATATTGTTAGATTCTCTCCTCAGTCTGCATTTCTTCCTGGGGGATCCCCCTCCCCATCTCCTAAATGATTTTTGTTGTTGTTACAAATTGCATACATTAAGGTTCACTCTGTGCTGTAAAGTTCTATGGGTTTTGATAAGTGCTTAATGTTTTGTATCTACCATTACAGTAATTACAGAGTAATTTTATTGCCCTAAAAATCCCCTGTGCTTTACTTATTTATCCCTCCCCCTGAATTCCAAACCTCCGGTGACCATTTTTCTATATCCATATTTTTGCCTCTTCCAAAATGTCACATAATTAGAATCATACAATACTTCATCTTTTCATACTGGCTTCTTTCCCTTAGAAATATTCATTTAGGGAATTCCCTGGTGGTCCAGTGGTTAGGATTCTGGGCTTTCACTGCTGGGGCCGGGTTCAGTCCCTGGTTGGGGAACTAAGATCCCACAAGCCATACTTGGTGCAGCCAAAAAAGAATATTCATTTAATTTTTCCATGTCTTTTCATGGTGCCCTAGCTAATTTATTTATTTTTTATTTATTTATTTTTTTGCAGTACGCGGGCCTCTCACTGCTGTGGCCTCTCCCGTTGCAGAGTACAGGCTCCGGACGCGCAGGCTCAGCGGCCATGGCTCACGGCCCCAGCCGCTCCACAGCATGTGGGATCTTCCCGGACCGGGGCACGAACCCATGTCCCCTGCATCGGCAGGCGGACTCTCAACCACTGCGCCACCAGGGAAGCCCCGCTAATTTCTTTTTATTGCCAAATAATATTTCATTGTATGGATTTATCAGTTTGTTTATATTCACCTTTCCATATAAATTTTAGCATTAGTTTTTCAATATCCACAAAATAACTTGTTGGGATTTTGATTGGGATTGCATTGAATCTATACATCAAGTTGGGATAAACTGACATGTTAACAATACTGAGTCTTCCAGTCCATGAACATAGAATATTTCTCCATTTATTTAAATCTTCCTTGAATTTTTTCATTATAGTTATATAGTTTTCTGCATATAGATCCTGAACATATTTTGTTAGATTTATACCTAAGTATTTCATTTTTTGTTACTATTGTAAATGACATTGTGTTTTTTATTTCAAATTACAATTGTTCATTGCCTTATACCCTGTGACCTTGCTATAATCATTTATTAGCTCCAGGAAGTTTATTTGTTCTTTTTTGTTGTTGTTTTGTTTTTTTGATTCTTTAGAATTGTCTATATAGACAATCATGTCATCTGCAAACAAAGACAGCTATATTTTTTCCTTCCCAACCTGTATGTGTTTAACTTCCTTTTCTTAATGCACTAGCTAGGACTTCCAAAACAATGTTGAATAGTAGTGAGAAGGGACATCCTTGCCTTGTTCCTGGATTATTTTAAAGCAAGTCCCAGATGTCATATCATTTTATCTGTAAATATCTGGATATGTATCTCCTAAATGTAAGGACTCTTATTTATTTATTTATTTATTTATGGCTGCCCTGCGTGGCACGTGGGATCTCAGTTCCCCAACCAGGGATAGAACCCATGTCCCCGGCAACGGAAGTGCGGAGTCTTAACCACTGGACCGCCAGGGAAGTCCCATAAAGACTCTTTAAAAAACATAACCATGATACCATTATCATATCTTAAAAAAATCAAACAATATTCCTTAATTTCACCGAATTTAGAACAGGATGATTTTAAACATTTACTCTCATTACTTAGCACCCCCAGCCCTTCATGTTACACACTCTATTGTGAACAAGGCTCTCTGCACACTTACCAAGATTTCTCCTTGCTCCACGGTGTGAATCTTCACGTAGGCCCCCACTGCAGCCTCCTTGGGGAGATCACCATACTTCGTATCAATCATAGGACACTCGATGAAATGAGGACACCTGGATCTGAAATTTGACACCTTGTTAAAGAGAACTCATTTGTAACACAGCCAGTTCATGAAGCCCTGGATAAGCAGCCCCCATTCAATTGAGATCGCCCCTCCCTTCTCCCAGGTGGTGAGAAAACTGTCAGGATTTGGAGAGGTTTAATAGGGAGAAGACATGCACGTGAGCCAGGCCTGATGGGTGAGAAGTCCAGGCTGGCTGTCTTAATGCTCAGCACAAGGAAGGGATTTCTAAGTCAGAGCTGTCTAAAAATAGAAAGACTAGTTTGAGAAAGAGTAAGCTCTGTCCCCCTGGGGACACAGCGGAGGTTGGGGCTCTTCTTGAGAGGCAGGCAGAGAAGAGATGGCTTCATTTGTTTGTTCACAAAACCGGGTTTCCCTGAGTGATCTGTAGACTCGGTACTTTGTTCACGTTGGAGTGATTTTTACACAGGCAACCCTGTTGTGCTTTCTTTGGTCTCAGGCTAGGTAGAAGGAAGAGACAAAGTATGCTATCTGGATTAGAGGCAGGGAAAGGATTATTCATTAGCTGAGAGCATAGCTGAACTCACCCAACATATACACAAGGTAGGCTTCCATTCTTGCCTCCCAGGACATGCCCAGCATATGTCTTTTATTTTTTACTGTGGGGACAGCCTGTCCTCTTTTCCCTCACTATTTACAGCAGAGAAACTAAGTCTGTTCCATCTCTACCTTCAGAAGAACTAGGATTGGGATTTCAAACACTGGATCCTTTGGAAAGAGTATCCATCAGAGGTAAAAACAACAAAGCAACCACAGGGTGTGCATTATGGAGGTAAGCAGGCTGGAAGTGTTAACAGGCAAAGGATTCCCCGGGGGCACCAGGGAGATTGTGACACTGATGCCATTATTAGTATGATATTTTTACTTCATATGTAATGAAGGGGCAGGCACTGAGCTGCCTCTAGGCCAGTGCCCACTGAGTGTCCCTTCCTCTCCAGGAAAGGCAAAAAGCACAGCCTTCATTGTGCATCCACCTTGTTTCTGTCACGACCATCATACCAGATAGCAAGACTGAGCACTAAAAAGCTGCTCAGGTTTGAATCCTGACTCTGCCACTTTCTATCTGTGTGACCTTGAATAAGTAACTTAATCTCTCCCTGTACCTTGGTTTTCTCACCTGAAAGATGTGAGTGATAATAGCAGTACTTACCTTGTACGGTTGTTGGGAGAATTAAATTAGATAATCCAGTACCAGGCACAGAGTCATTTCCATAAGTGTTAGCTATAATTATCATTATCTCATTTAACTGCTGGTTTACAACAAACTGAGACTTAGATGCTGTTAGCTACAGACCAGGAAACTGAGGCTTAGAGAGGTCAAGTCCCTTGCACAGGGACACAGAGCTAAAATAAGTGGCCAAGCCAGGATTCAAACCCAGATTGGACTGACTCCAAAGCACTTATCTACTGCCTCCCTTAAATGAGCAGACTTTCCTTAAGAAGCTCAGAGTCAAGGAGATATGAGTATGTATGTGTATGTATAGCTGATTCACTTTGTTATACAGCAGAAACCAACAAGCCATTGTAAAGCAATTATACTCCAATAAAGATGTTTAAAAAAAGAAGCTCAGGGTCAAAAAGGCCCAGTGATATACAAACAGAATGTCATCACCAAAAACTGTGTCCTGCCCTTTCTTCTTCAGATGGGTTCCCTGAGAAAGGAAGCAGCCACCACCTAAAGGGGCCCTGTGAGCTGGAGGCAGGGAAGGCAGTCCCCATATCAAACCTAGAGGACCTCTGGAGGCTGCCTTCTGCACACATCCCAACCTTTGGGGTCAAGCTGTGATTGCTACCTCCGCCCCCTCCCCAGCATCCCTGACATTCTGCCCTGTAAGTTATATCCCCCTTTTCAACCAGAATCTGGACCCTTCTGTCTGTCAAGGGCAAAGCTTACTTGATCTTTGAGCCCAAAGTCTTTGGGAGAGTATTTCCAGAAGTTTTAATCTTCCTACTGAAGCTGGATCCCTGTTGCTCCTGGGCTTTCTGGAGATGCAGAAGTTTCAGAAAACTAAAATCCTGTACAGGATATGACCTGACCTGGAATTCCTTAAATCTCTCCACAGGAGACAGATCTATTAGAGAAAGCACAGGAAAACCCATTAATGGGTCTTTGCATACGTGAGGGTTGTGCTGGAGGTGTCTGGAGGTATATCACAATCTCCTGTGTGGCTAGTCTGATGCACAGGGGAATTAAGAAAAACAGGAAAGAAAAACACTGTGGCTTCCACTGTTGTCCCTCTGTGCCAGGTCCTGACCGAGAGCCTTTACACCCATTACATCTAGACAAATGTCATTAGCCTAATTTAAGAGAGAAAATGAGAAGCAGAGTTTAACACCCAGGAAAGGGCTGAAGCTTGTATTTGAACTCAGGTGTTTCTGATTCAAAGCTCATGTCTTTCCATTAACAGATCACATTTATCTGGGCTTTCAAACTGGGACTGGGGGCAGGGGGAGCAATAAAAAATAGGTGACCAGCCATAGAACCTTGGACAAGTCTCAATCTCTTGGAATCCTCCTAGGACTATTGTAAGCATTACAGATAAAGTATGTGCTATGCCTAACACAGTGCCTGGAACATAATAGGTCCTCTGTGAGCATTAATAAAAAGATCTCCAACATGGGGCTTTCCTGGTGGCGCAGTGGTTAAGAATCCCCCTGCCAATGCAGGGGACACGGATTCAAGCCCTGGTCCAGGAAGATCCCACATGCCACGGAGCAACTAAGCCCACGAGCCACAACTACTGAGTGCGCTCTAGAGCCCGTGAGCCACAACTACTGAAGCCCATGTGCCACAACTACTGAAGCCCATGTGCCACAACTACTGAAGCCCATGCACCACAACTACTGAAGCCCATGCACCTAGAGCCTGTGCTCCACAACAAGAGAAGCCACCGCAATGAGCAGCCCCTGCTCACGGCAACTAGAGAAAGCCTGCGCACAGCAATGAAAACCCAACGCAACCCCCCCCCCAAAAAAATAAATAAAATAAATTTTTTTAAAAAATAAAAAGAGCTCGAAGAGAATACCACTGAGAAACACTATGCTGAGTGAAAGGAACCAGATACAAAAGAGTACATACTATAGGACTCCATTTACATGAAACCCTAGGAAAGACAAACATAACCTATAGTGATGGAAAGCAGATCGGTGGTTGCCCAGGGCCAGGGGTGAAGGATAGGGATTGACTGGGAAGGGGCATAAGGGAACTTCTGGGGGTGATGGAAATGTTCTATAACTTGACTGTGGTGGTTACAACAGATGTAAATTTGTTAAAATTCATTGAACTACACACTTTAAGTGTGTGTCTTTTATTGTATGAAAATGAAACCTTAATGATATTGATTTAAAAAATAGATCTTCTGGGAGTTCCCTGGTGGCCTAGTGGTTAGGATCCTGGGCTCTCACTGCCGTGGCCTGGGTACAACCCCTGGTCGGGGAATGGAGATCCCACAAGCTGTGCAGCATGACCAAAAAAAAAAAAAACCTCTCCAGTGTTAGTATTAAAATTAATGTTAATAGAAATGAACTCAAACTACACAAGGAGTAGGCCTAGAGAAACAAAGCATATATAAAAAAGCCCTAAGTACAACCTATTTAGAAGGCATTTTAGCAATACTTATCAACATTTTAAATGTGCATAGCCAGTACACACTGGACCAAATACTTGATCCAGTAATTCTAAGAATTTATCCAATATGTTTTTGTGCACAAGTATGCAAAGATAAACACACCAGGAAATTCACCACAGTAGGGTAATAGCAAAAAATTGGAAATAATCCAAAATATCTGTAAAAGGTAATTGGTTTAATTGTGGTATATCCATACAAGAGAATAAAACTCAGCTATTAAGAACCATAGATCTAGACTTCTGCTTCCAGCCAAACAGAGTAACAGGGACTACTCTCCCACCTGAAACTAATAAAATACTGGGCTAAATACATGAAAAACGTGGCTTTCATGACACTGGGCATCATGCCATGAAGAACCATTATCCCTGCAAGATAGAAAACAAATGGGCTGAGCCCTCCTATTGCCCCAGCCGACCACCTGGAGACCTTCTGGGCAATGGTGCCGGAAAGGGAAACCCAGGAGGAGCCCAGCAATCTCTCTGAATTAATGAGACAGAAGTGAGTCCAGGGAAGACAAGGCAGCTGGAGTTCACAGAGCAGAGTCCCAGAAAGGAGAAAGTTGCACAAAGAGAGAACTCTGAAGATCTTCCGAGGGTCCCCTTTGGTCTCAGCTGAGTACTGAGCAATACATGAATGATGTTAGGAAACCACTAGTGGTTAGGCAGCCACTAAGATGGCCCTCAGTGATTCCCACCTCCTGATGGCCACACATTTGTGTACTATCCTCCCATTAAGTGTGGGCTGGATTTGATTCTAATAAATAGAATATAGCAGAAGTGATGGGATATCACTTTTGAGGCTAGGTTTAAAAGGCTTCTGCCTTGGGTATACTCTGTGTTGCTCTCTCTCACTCCTGGGGAAGCAAGCTGCCGTGTCATAAAACAGCCCTGTAGAGACACCCACAAGGTGAGGGACCAAGGTTTGGAAATAGCCACGTAAGTGAACTTGGAAGTGGGTCCCTCTCAAGTGAGTCTTCAGATGAGACCACAACCCTGGCAGACAGCTGCAACCTCACGACAGAACTTGAGCCAGAGGCAGCTGGCTAAGCCATGCTCAGATTTCTGACCCAAAGAAACTGAGAGATAATAAATATTGTTTCAAGTCACTAAGTTTTGGGATAATTGGTTACGCAGTAATAGATACAAAAATGCTACCCAAGGCTGGGGAAAGAACCACCCAAAATGTTTAGAGGGATAAATAATCAGAGTTCACACAGGACCAGAAATAGTTCCTGTTCTCAACAGCTAGAATAGAAAGCCTCACAAGTCATGGGCACCTGTGGAATATTCAGAATGGCTTTGTCTCATGAATGGGGCAAAATTAGCTCTAGATTAAACACTGCTCTGATCTTACCTACCAAAGCCTAAATGCTAGTCTTTAAAAGATCAAAATATTTCCAAGTAACTTACCTGCATCCCAGAACAAATCTCAAAAATATTTACAGGAATTTTTAAATATGTAGCACCCAAAATTCACAGTTTCTAGCATTCTGTGAAAACTTACCAACCATGCAAAGAAGTAGGAAAATATGAACCATATAAAGAGAAAAAAACAATAAACTGAAACTGACCCAGAAATGACAGAGATAACAGAATTAGTATGCAAGGACATTAAAATAGTTATTATAATAATTGTATTCCAAAGAGGAAATTGTGTGTATATTAAGCAGAGACATGGAAATTATTTAAGAAAAAAAAAAGACCCAAATCAAACTTTTAGATATGAAAACTGCAAGGTCTGAAATGAAAAATACATGGATGGGATTAATAGCAGATTAGACAATGCAGAAGAAAGACTACTGAACTTGGAGACACAGCAATAAAAATGATCAAAAATGAGAGAAAAAAGACAACAACAAAAAATTAATAGAGCATCAGTGAAACAACTTCAAGCAGTCCAATATGCATGTGATTGGAGTCCTCAAAGTGGAGGCGAAAGAAGGAAAGATAGAAAAAAAAATTTTTTAATGGTCAAAACATTCCAAATCTGATGAAAAATATAAACCCAAAGATCCAAAAAATTAAATGAACCCCAAGAACAGAAACATGACAAAAATTTTGTGAAGGCACAGTGTGACCAAATTCCTTAAAACTACTGATAAAGAGAAAAATTTTAAACCAACCAGGGCAAGGCAGTGGTGATCACTCTACCATGTACAAAAATATCAAATCACTATGTTGTGCACCAGGAACTAACATAGTGTCGTGGGTCAATTACCCTTCAAAAATAAACAAGCTCATAGAAAAAGAGATCAGATTTGTGGTTACCAGAGGCAGGGGGTAGGGCAGAGGGGGAATTGGATGAAGGTGGTCAAAAGGTACAAACATCTGGGGCTTCCCTGGTGGCACAGTGATTAAGAATCCACCTGCCAATGCAGGGGACACGGGTTCAAGCCCTGGTCCGGGAAGATTCCACATGCCGCAGAGCAACTAAGCCCATGAGCCACAGCTACTGAGCCTGTGCTCTAGATCCTGTGAGCCATAACTACTGAGCCCACGTGCCACAACTACTGAAGCCCACATGCCTAGAGCCCATTCTCTGCAACAAGAGAAGCCACCGCAATGAGAAGCCCACACACCACACCGAAGAGTAGCCCCCGCTTGCCACAACTAGAGGAAGCCCACGGGCAGCAATAAAGACCCAACGCAGCCAAAAATAAATCAATAAAAATTTTTAAAAAGGTACAAACATCTACTTATAAGATAAATACTAAGTAATAGAGATGTAATGTACAACATGATTAATATAATTAACCCTGCTGTATGTTATATATGAAAGCTATTAAGAGAGTAAATCCTGAGAGCTATCACAAGAAAAAAAAATTTTTTTCTTTTGTATCTATGTGAAATGATGGATGTTCACTAAACTTACTGTGGTAATCATTTCATGATGTATTTAAGTCAAATCATTATGCTGTATAATACCTTAACCTTACACAGTGCTGTATGTCAATTATATTTCAATAAAACTGGAAGAAAAGAGAACAGCCATAAGCAAAAAGGCATTATTACGTACAAAGGATATACAAAGTTATACAAAGAGGTTATACAAAGATAAGAAGGTTGGCAGACTTCTTATTGAAAACAACGCAAGCCAGAAGACAGACTTTAATGCAAATCTTTAAAATACTGAGCAAAAACAAACAAACAAAAACCCTGCTAACCTTGAATTCTATACCCAACAAAAAATTTCTTTTAAAAATTAAGACAAAATCATTTTTAGACATAGAAAAGCTGAAAGAAATGTTAAAGGAAATACTTTGGGCAGAAGGAAACTGTACAATGGAAATCTGGACCTATACAAAGGCATGAAGAACATCAGGAATGATACCACATAGGTAAATATAAAATACTTTTGTTCTTATTATTTAAATATATTTAAAAGATAATTGTTTAAAGCAAAAGTGACAACTGTGTATTGTAAGGTTTTTAACATATGTGAAGGTAGAATATTTGACAACAGCGCAAAATCTGAGAAGGGAGAAATGGAAGTATATTGTCATAAGGTTCTGATCCTGTATGTGAAGTGGCATAATATCACGTGAAGGTAGCCTGTGATAAGTTAAAGGTATGTTCAACAAACTATAAAGCAACCACTAAAATAAAAGGACAAAGAGTTAGAGCTAATAAGCCAACAGAGAAAATGAAATGGCATCATACAAAAGAGTCCAAAAGAAGGCAGGTAAGAAAAAGAATATATTTAATACCACTGAACTGTGTGCTTAAAAATGGTTAAGATAGTAAATTTTACATTATGTGTATTTTGCCACAGTAAAAAAAAAAAAATGGGGGGGGGGAAATGTGTGGGATGAGGCTTTTTCTCTGGTGGATTAGCAATGGAAAAGAGAGAAAAAAAGAATTGACATGAGAAGAGAGCTGAAATTTACTGAGCACCTCCCAGGCCCTGTGCACACATGATCTGATTCAGCGCTCCTAGTAACCTGTGTGATGATGAGAGTGAACATCTACTATATACTAATGCATCTAGGTAGTGTTCTAAGAGCATTATATATTCATTTGCTTAATTTTATAACAAGCCTATGAGGCAGGGACCATGAGTCATATTTTACACACTCTGAGGGCATCGGTGTGCAGGGACATGGAATCATTTGCCCAGTATCCACACAGCTAGTAAGAGAAGGACCCTGAATTCAATCATAGCTTGGCCCTGGGCCTATGCTCTTAACCACGACACCAGCGACAGACCCCAAGGCACCAGGCCCAGAGGCTTGAGTACTCACCCAAATCACCCTGCTAATCAGTGGTATTCAAACCTGGCTCTGTCTAGCTCCAAGCTCTCTTTTTTCCACCCCTCTCCCTGTGAGAACCTGAAGCAAAGGGGAAAGGCTGAAATTGGCTGCAGGGGTGGGCAGGAGCCTCACCTCGGAGGGCCACGTGGACCAGGTTTCCACAGCTGGTAGAAGAAGGATGTCTATCCTGCCAGGCCTTTCCAGCTCTAGATTTCTAAGATTTTGTGGACCAGGCACTGAGAACCCACAGGATCAGGCGCCCCCTGCCGTGCTGCGGGCTGCCGGATGTGGATGTCGGCTTACCCTTGAGGTGGGTGTTTGGAGATCTGTCGTCTATCAGCTGCAGGTGCTGCCAGATCCACTTGTGGTAGAAGGGCGAGGTCGCCAGGTCTATCAACTGCAGCACTTCACAGCTGCCCTGGACACGTCAAGAGACACGAGCAGAAGGGTCAACCCCCAGCTCCAGGTAGGCTGGGCTTTGAAGATAAGCTCTCTTTTGTTTTACTTGCTTAATGCAAGTGGTTTCAGGTCCTTTTTAAAAATGAAAATGTTATCTACTCATCATAAAAAATTCAAATAGCTAAAGAGACCTGAGAACTAAAAAAACAAAAAATCACCATTGAGGATGTTATTGGGACAATTGGTGAAACTGACTATGGACTATAGATTATATATTATATCAATGTTAAATTCCTAGATTTCAAAAATTATTCTGTGGTTAATTTCTGATCTTAGAAAATAATCACTTAAGTATATAGGGGTAAATGAATACGATGAATGATACTTAACTCTCAAATGATTCAGGCAGGAAAAAAATATACATATATATAGAAGCAAATGTGGCAAAATGTTAGTAATTGTTGAAACCAGGTTAGGGTTATACATGAATTCTTTGAACTGTTCTTGCAAATTTTCTGTAAATTTAAAATCATTCCAAAACTAAAAGTTTAAAAAATATTCAAATCAAACAAAGAAGAACATAGAGAAAGTTAAAACTATGTTAATCCTAACACCCAGAAATAACAAAGGTAACACTTTGGTGAATGTTATTTCAAACTCTTCTCCCTAAGCATATAAGATGTATAAATACAATTTTTCATAAATAAGTCATTTTATGTAAAACAGACTCTTGTAACCTTTTTAAAAGCTCAATAATATATCAAGGACATCTTTTTATGCCAAGCAATATGGTTCTATGCTATTGTTTTTAATGATTGCATATTATTCTATGTACGCCATAATTTACATAAAATTAAAAATAAATATTCAGTTAAGCAAAAGAAGTCAGACACAAGGAGCACATACGATACGATTCCATTTACGCAAAGTTAAAGAATAGGCAAAAGTAATCTGTGGTGACAGAAGTCAGAAGAGTGGTTACCTGTGTGGGGGCATTTTGTCTGGGAAAGGACATAAGGGAGCCTCTGAGGTACTGAAAGTGTTCTCGATCTTGATTTGGGTGATGCTTACGCAGGGGTATACATATGTAAAAATTCATCAAGCTGTAAATGTTTAGATTTGAGGTCCTTATTGCATATATGTTACACCTCAAGAAAACATTTTTGAAGATTAATATTTAGTTGTTTCTAATTTGCCAGTATTATATATAACTCTGATTTCGTTCAGGACAACAAAATCTCCAGTTTAAAAAAACTCACCACCTTTCCAAACTCTCCTACAGTGGGGTTGGCAGTGACTCAATTCTGGCTAATGAGATATAAGTGGAAGACTGATGGATAAATCTCCAAGGAAAGCTATGGTTATCCTTCCCACTACCTTCTGCCTGAAACTCAGATGTGATGGCTGGAGGTGGAACAGCCATACTGTCACCATTAGGATGAAAGCCATAAACTGTGGACGATGAAGGGAGAAGCTAGAAGGGGTCTGGGTTCTTGATGACTTCCTAGGACAGCTGTTCTAGCACTAGATTGCTTAATTCTAGACTATTAATACTGTGACCTGCAGTGGACAGCAACTTTTAACTGATAACCTTGTACTTACATCTTAATGCCCATAGTGGTCATTAAGGCAAGTACTTGAGTTCTCCTTCCAGGCACACGGCAGGATTATACTTTTCTCCCCTTTGAATTAGGCATGGCCTTCTTACCACTTTGGCCAATTTCCTTAGCAAAGTGACTTGTGATAATCCTGCGTAGAAACTTTAAAAGCCAGGGAATTCCCTGGTGGTCCAGTGCTTAGGACTTCATGCTCTCACTGCGGGGGTCCCGGGTTCGATCCCTGGTTGGGGAACTAAGATCCTGCAAGCCGCTCAGCTAGGCCTAAATAAATAAATAAATAAAAGCCATCACTTGACTCTCAATATTACCTTCTCCTGTTCTATTGATCATTGAATCATGGGTCAAGAAGGGCCCATGTCTCCATGTGACCTGGGTCCCTGAGTGACCATGAGGAGTAAGGCTTCCTGCTGACCTGCTATGATCAGGTAGTGGGAGGAAGGAACATACTTTGTTAATCCACTGAGATCTGAGGATTTTAAAAATAATTGTGGCTTAATCCAGTTTATCCTAATATAATACCTATGCTTGACTATCTCCTTGGGATTCATTCCTAAAGGTATTATGCATGTTTAAAATTTTGATACATATTTCCAAACAGCCCTCCAGAAATGTTAGATAAGTTGTTTTTTTTTAAATAAATTTACTTATTTTATTTATTTATTTTTTGGTGCATTGGGTCTTCATTGCTACATGTGGGCTTTCTCTAGTTGCGGTGAGCAGGGGCTACTCTTCACTGTGGTGCGCGGGCTTCTCATAGCGGTGGCTTCTCTTGTTGCAGAGCATGGGCTCTAGGCACGCGGGCTTCAGTAGTTGCAGCACGTGGGCTCAGTAGTTGTGGTGCACGGGCTTAGTTGCTCCGTGGCATGTGGAATCTTCCCGGACCAGGGCTTGAACCGGTGTCCCCTGCATTGGCAGGCGGATTCTTAACCACTGAGCCACCAGGGAAGCCCCTGGAAGTGTTAGATAAGTTTACACTCTGTCCAACAGTGCATAACAGAACCTGTTGTAATACATCTTTGTAGTACATTGACAACTGGGTTTTCACAACCCTTTTAATATTTTCTAATCTGAGAGGCAAGAAATATACGTCATTTTTCTTATGCATTTCATACTTTATAAAATCTTAATCTTTTTAAGTAGGAATTCTAAAAGACACATTATAAAGGGTTAAGGTTCAAGATAGATTACTGCTGAACAGGAAGGAGAAGAAGAAATCAAACATTTAATAAGCCCTTATTATATTCCAGGCATTGTGCTAGGAGCTTTTTTCAACATTCATTCAACAAACATTTATCCACCAGGAACTGCAGTTACTAGAGAAACACACATGAGCAGTTCTCTCTGGAAAGACTTTCATGTGTCTTTAATCGCATCTGTATCTGTGGAAAAAACAATTTCACCATGCGGTCCCAAGTGATAAACTGTTCAAAATGAGTTGATTATGGGCATTAGTTATGTTTGCAATGCTAGCAGAAATCATGTTCTCCAACTTTGCCGCGACCCTAAGGATGCACAGCCACCCGATGCTGATTTCTCCCTCTAGTGGCAATATCAGTAAACTACAGGAGTCGGGACAACTGTTTTTAGCAGATGAACGTTTAAGCAGCTGGTCAGGTGGGAAATTAAAATGAGAAAAAAAGAGCAGTCCCTTTAGAGGTGGCAGGTGCACTTCAACTCCAGCCAGAGGAGCCACACCAGAACATAGCCTGATCTTCTGAATATTCAAAAGAAGCCAGAAATCAGAACTTTTATATAGAATCTTCGCATTAACAATTAAATCAGGTTTTAGCAAAACACTACAAGGGATAAACCAACTCATCTGCTAGGCAAGAGGCTCTCTACCTGCTGTCACTTTGTGACATCTGTATTATTTTTCTCAGAATGAAGTTCAAGCATTAGAAATCACCTGTGACGCTTATTCAGATGCAGATTTCCAGAGGTAATGAAGCAGAATTTCTGGGGTGAGGCAGAACTCTGCCATGCTTACCAAAATTTGAAAACTCTTCCCTTAGATCAGGGGTCCTCCAGCTTTAGTGCACATCAGAACCACCCAGAAGCAGATGTCAGTGTTGTCAGAACACAGATTACTGAGCCCCTTCTCCCAGAGTTTTGGGTTTAATAGCTCTTGGGTGGGCCCGAGAATTTGCATTTCTAATGAGTTCCCAGGTGTCGCTGCTGGTCCAGTGACAACACTTTGAGAACCACTGGGTTAGAGGGTGACTGAGGTGAGTGAGCATGTGCTGAGCTAATCTCATCCTCACAGACTTTATGAAGTAAGCACACAGTCCCATTTTACAGATAAAGAAATGAAGGCTAAACCAGATTAAGAACATTCTGCTGGTCAGGATGTAACCATCATACTGAGTAAAGAAAGTCTTGAATTTATATCCCTTACTGCTCATCTCCCCCATCGTTTCTGGTTATACAGTATCAAAAGAGCTTAGAGTTAAATTTGCAGACACATGGCATTCTTGGCTTTGGAGGCAATCACCCCAATATTTTAGGAAAGAGGAAGCAGATATCAGGGGGAGAAAGAATGGCCAATTATTCAGGTTGGCCTCCAGGGCTCTCCACCACCAGTTTCTCTTCTAGGCTTTCTCCCACCTCTCCTCACATGACCATCAGGATTCTCCAAACTTATCAAACTCTTGCCCCCTCCACTGGCAAGGACCTCATCCTCATCCTCGCCCTCCTCTGGGTCAGATCCTGTGCATCCAATCCCCTTTTAGTGTTAGTGTGTAGAGGCTGGAAACCAAACACTACATCTCCCAAGGTACCTTGAAGCTAAGGCTCTGGATGTGATTTGGGTTCCACCAATCCAGTACACCTGGGCAAGGCTTGGTTTTGGAACTGTGGGACATCCACTTTGCTAGTGGAGACGGTGGCTTCCTGAACTTGGCAGAAGCAGCAGCACCAGTGACAGTCCAGTTCTGAACTCTGATTTGGAGTCGTTTGGGAGTCATTTTCAGTCGAGCCTGTTTCTTCAGGTCTCCCCTCACCAGTAAATCTGTTAGCCATTTAACATCCCGCAGTAAATCCCTTCCTGCTTGCATTAGCTAGACTTGACTGTTCTCTGGAACTGAACCCAAAAATCACAACACAAACACATCCCTGGTGATGCTGAAACAACCGGCTCTTGGGTAAAATGTATGCACATCTATACATTTTACTGTTATGAACGGTGTGTTACACACAATTTATAAATAATAATAAAATATACCACACTCTTATTGGAAATTCCATATAGCCAATCAATTCTCACAGAATGCTTTTATTGACTTTGGCTGAACTCATATCAGTGGCTAGTCTATAGTCACAATTCAACCATAATTTGACAAATGAATTTGCATCCCAATCTATAAATTTAATATTATTAAGTCTGACTTGTACTCTACTGGTAAACTATTTCTCACCCTCTTATAAATTATATTCATTAAATTAAAACCTCTTTTAGCTTTAACACTATGTCTATCAGAACTTCACCTGTTCATCAATTATACAACTTCTATGATGAATCTATGATGAATCATTTTTAAATACTGGAAAACATTTCCTTAATTTTCTGCTCTTTACAATGTAATGGCTACAGACCCAGCCCACTTTGAAATTTAATCTGCATTATAAACATTTTCTCTATAGCTTTCTTAAGACAATCAGCAAAGCCATAAATCAAGACCTGACTTAAAGCGTCTGCCTATTTCCATTGTTTGTGTACATACTCCCACCATGGTCGATTTTCAGCTACCAATGGGAAGTCACTGCACGTGGAACTGAGAAGAGATGTGCACAATGGTAGAGATTTCCACCATATGGATACGATGGGCAAAAGTAACTTCAAGACCATAGATAATAGTAAAACGCAATAAATCCAGGAAATGATAAGTTTTTCAGTAGTTATTACCCTTGTTTTCAATAGTTAATTGTAGGTTTATATAATTTAATTTTTAATAATTATCATGTGTACTGACTTGCAAAATTCCTGAGAACTTAACAATCAGCTCTCTCAGGCCAGGAAGAGCCAGCTCCAGCACACAACCAATCTTGCCCCCTACTTTTGTCTAAGGGCCCAATACTTCAATGCTCATCTCCCACCTCACGTCCTCCAGGAAGCCCTCTTTGGAGCCTTCAGCCTTTCGAGAGTTCCCCATCCTGAATTCTTGTAATTCACAGAGTTTGTACTAATCACTTGGTAGTCGGCATTGACAACTTTGTCTACACTCAGAATCTAGTGGAGAAGATATATAAGGAGAGAGAACCAATCTTTTCTTTTTTTTTTAATATATAAATTTATTTTATTTTGGGCTGCGTTGGGTCTTCGTTGCTGCACATGGGCTTTCCTCTAGTTGCGGCAAACGGGGACTACTCTTTGTTGCGGTGCATGGGCTTCTCATTGCGGTGGCTTCTCCTGTTGCAGAGCACAGGCTCTAGGCGCGCGGGCTTCAGTAGTTGTGGCACTTGGGCTCAGTAGTTGTGGCTTGCGGGCTCTAGAGCACAGGCTCAGTAGGTGTGGTGCATGGGCTAACTGCTTCCCGGATCTTCCCGGACCAGGGCTCGAACCCGTGTCCCCTGCATTGGCAGGCAGATTCTTAACCACTGTGCCACCAGGGAAGCCCCAGAAAACCAATTTTTTCCACCTTTGTATCCCTCCAGAGCCTGGGCCACTGTGTCATGATCTTGGCAAAAACTTGGCAAATGTCTGTGGTGGCTTAATATGTAGGCAACAGGTATACAGGAGATATTAAATATGGGCGTCTTGGGGCAGAATTCTGGCTCTGCCACTTACTAGCTACGTGGCCTTTCTTAAGGCATCTTAGCTTCAACTTCTTCATCTGCAAACTTGGAATAATAATATCTTCCTGGTAGAGCTACAGTGAAGATTTATGATAGAATGGTACTAGGTACACAGTTATTCATCAAAGCACTGTTTGAAATAGCAAACGTTGAGATAACCTAAATATCCATCAATTAGGGAACTGGTTAAAGTACAACCATACATATGGAATCTAAAAGAACAGTACTGATGAACCTAGTGGCAGGGCAGGAATAAATACGCAGACGTAGAGAATGGTCTTGAGGACACTGAGGGGGAAGGGGAAGCGGGGACAAAGTGAGAGCGTAGCATTGACATATGTACACTACCAAATGTAAAATGGATGGCTAGTGGGAAGCTGCTGCATAGCACAGCACGGGGAGATCAGCTCGATGCTTTGTGATGACCTACAGGGGTAGGATAGGGAGGGTGGGAGGGAGACACAAGAGGGAGGGGATATGGGGATATATGTATACATATAGCTGATTTATTTTGCTGTACAGCAGAAACTAACACAACATTGTAAAGCAATTACACTCCAATAAATATATAAAAAAATAAAGCACAACCATACAGTAAAATACTCATGAGTGGTAAAAGAGAATGAATGAGTTCTTTATGTACTGATATGGAACAACCTACAGAAATACTCTTAAATGAAACAACAAAGTGCAGAACAGTCTGTATAGGATAACACCACTTAAGAAAAAGAAGGAAAAAACATATACACACGCATTTGCCTGTATAGAGGGAGAACATGTGGAGGACAGAGACATAGAAACTGGTGCTGGTGGTGGTCCCTGGGGAGGGATACTCTGGGAGAGAGAGAGGGGAGGGAGACATCACGCTTGTGAATGTTTTGAATTTTGAACCATGTGAAGTACTACCTATTCCAAAATAAACAAAAAAAAGATTAATGATGTTAGTAGCACTCCTAGCACAGGAGCAAAGAGCCTCAAAAAAAATAGTGACTCTTATGATGATGATGATGATGAACTACTTAGGATTTGAGCAGGGTCAACAATTGATGGAAAGGTCAACATAAATCCCAAGTCCCAGCTTCTGGGAAGAAGAGTTTTGGGGTCAGACAGACCTCGGTCGAACCCTGCCTCTGCCCCTCATCAACTGCATGACCTTGAACAAGCCACCTAACCTTCCTTTCCACCTCTGTAAAATGGGAATAATGACAATATCAACCTCCTTAAATTTTTTTTTCATTATGAACCTACAGAGCAGGGGGCAAAGGACATAAAGCAATTCACAAAACACAAAATTCAGATAGTAAACAAACATGATTAACCTCACTAGTAATCAGAGAAAAACATAAGTTAAATCCTCAGTGAGGCAGTAATTGCCACATATTAAATTTAAAAACTTTTGAAAGAATGACGGCTGAGGTTGGTGGCACTCGCAAAGTTGTGTGATGTTGGGAGCTAGAGAAAGTGGATCCCTCCTTGTGAAAAGCAGTTGTTCCAAGAGTCATAAAAATGGTGATGCTAAGCAATTTCAGTTTTGGAAATCTATTCTGTGGTAATGAGTTCATTTGTCCCTCTTCCTGGAAAGTTGTATAACGTGGTCGTATTACTTTTACAATTTAGAGATTATAATTATAAAAAGTGATCTGGAAATTTCCCTGGTGGCGCAGTGGTTAAGAATCCACCTGCCAATGCAGGGGACACGGGTTCAAGCCCTGGCCTGGGAAGATCCCACATGCCACGGAGCAACTAAGCCCATGCGCCACAACTACTGAGCCTGCGCTCTAGAGCCTGCGAGCCACAACTACTGACCCCGAGTGCCACAGCTACTGAAGCCCGCGCGCCTAGAGCCCGTGCTCCACAACAAGAGAAGCCACCGCAACGAGAAGCCCGCGCACCGCAACAAAGAGTTGCCCCCACTTGCCGCAAGTAGAGAAAGCCCGTGCGCAGCAACGAAGACCCAATGCAGCCAAAAAGAAATAATAAATAAATAAATAAGTGACCTGGCATCATTAAAATTCAAGAGCCAAATGCATAATTTAAATATGTATCTGTTTGTAAATAAACATGTATATGAGCTGAAGAAGGGGGTACCCTCCCCACACCTGCCCTCTTTGTAATATAACAGCTATATCTTAACGTTCACAGCAACCCTCTGAGGGAGGGAGGCCAAAGTGTGTCCTTTGTCTTTTTTTTTTTTTAACATCTTTATTGGAGTATAATTGCTTTACAATGGTGTGTTAGTTTCTGCCGTATAACAAAGTGGATCAGCGATATGCATACTATAACCCCATATCCCCTCCCTCTTGCATCTCCCTCCCTCCCACCCTCTCTATCCCACCCCTCTAGGTGGTCACAAAGCACTGCTGATCTCCCTGTGCTACGCAGCTGCTTCCCACTAGCTCTCTACTTTACGTTTGGTAGTGTATATATGTCCATGCCTCTCTCTCACTTCGTCCCAACTTACTCTTCCCCCTCCCTGTGTCTTCAAGTCCATTATCTACATCTGCCTCTTTATTCCTGTCCTGTCCCTAGGTTCATCTTTTTTTTTTAGATTCCATATATATGTGTTAGCATACGGTATTTATTTTTCTCTTTCTGACTTCACTCTGTATGACAGTCTCTAGGTCCATCCACCTCACTACTCAGTTTTGTTTCTCTTTATGGCTGAGTAATATTCCATTGTATATATGTGCCACATCTTTAGCCATTCACCTGTCAATGGACATTCCTTTGCCTTTTTAAGTAGGATGTGGGCGCTCAGAAAAAGATGTGTTGAAGGCCAGGGCTCTGCCGGTCACCTGGCTACAGGACATTAGATTAGGCATGCTCTTCCCAGCTTCACCACCCAACCCCAGACCTCTTACCTTACACACAAACACGATGGAGGACGATTCTACAAAGTCCTTTGAGATCAGCTGCCCGTATGAGAACTTCTCTATCTTCCCCAGGATTACGAGCTTCCAGAGCTTCTCATCGGACCAGGAGTGAAACAGATCCATCTTCCTGAGGGGAAAAGCCTGTTAGACTTCATCGCCCTCCGTCACCAAGGGGGCTCAGCACTTAGCAATTTCCAGAAAAGGAATATGTTCTCCTGCTCTTACAAAGGCCTGAGGTGGAAGATTTCACGCCCACCCTGCTCACTAGCCTAGCCTGCAGCCGATCTCCTGTCACTTGTCCTTTGCTCCCCTGCCCTCTTCTCAAGGCCCTGCCCTTCAGCTGCTCCCCGCACTGCACCTCAGACGCACCCGGGGTGATTGGAGCTCTGCTTCTTTCACTTCCGCTCCTCCCTCCAGGAGCTTCTCCTGACTGAATCCCCCGCCAACCTTGTTACCACTGAGCTACTCCCATTCCAAGGAGCACCCAAGAGTTCCTCACTTCAGCTCACTGGCTATCCTGTCCCCCAGCCCAGCAGTCCAGGCCCTACCTTTGGTTTGGGCAGCTCATTCCAACCCCTGTCTCCTCCAGACTATTGGCTTCAAATCCTCAGCCCTGGGCCTGGGAATGGGGAAAGTCTGGACTCTCCTCTTTTGGCCTGTTTGTGCCCTGTGGTGAAAGGCCCACCCGGAAGTGACCACCCCTTCCGCGATCTTGAACCTCATACACCGCTGATCATAGGTTTCCCTTCCCTCGCAGGTGGCCCCGCGGGGCTGCCAACAAAAATCATCTTAGATCTTCTCAGCTCCAACAGATTATGAGCTCTGAACTCGGGTGATTCAGGCCTCAACCTAGGCAAGGGAGCACCGAGTTCTGTCCAGGGCATCAAAGGGGAACAGGGTCAGTGCCATGCCCAAGGAGGAGAAGGGTCTGGAAACACAGGAGGAAAGCAGGCCCACCACAGAAGGAGCACCTCCTGGGCCAAGACTGAGCCACGCACTTCCCACAATCACCTCATTTGATTCTTACAATGACCTCGGGAGAGAGGAATTGTTATCCCCATTTTACTGTGCAGGAGGCTAAAGCCCAGAGAAGTGAAGTGACCTATCTAGGGTCCCATGGTGGATAAGCCTAAGAGCTGAGATTAGAACACGGTCCTATTTTTCTTCCACTGTATAAAAAAATGAACTGCCCCTCCCTTCAGAACCGAGTCCCTCCCTTTCGGGCTGCAGCCCCTTCATGCAGACGGCTTTCTCTCAGTTCCAGCCCACCCCTCTGCTCAACACGCCTCTCTATGGCCCTGCAACCCTACAACCTGGATTCTCAGTGCCAGTGCAGATGCTCCATTTGATTTTCACTCTTTTCCTCAAGGCAAGTAACTAAAGACAATTAAATGAGCACCTGCATGCACCTGGCACTGTGATAACACAGGGATGATGACGGTGAAAGAGGCAGGTCTGCCCTTGCCACTGTGCTGCTTACTGTCTGATGGCACAAATAAACTGTAATGAAAGTATTATATGTTCAAGAATTACAGTTTGGACGGGGCTTTACGGAAACACAGGGTAGAAGCACTGAGGGGGCACCCTCTCTATTCTGGAGTGAGGGTAGGTGGGCTTGGTTAGTGAGGCAGGGTGGTGAAGCCCAGAGACTCTGAGTCAGGCATTCTGGTTACATCACCATCCTGAGCCTTGCTTCCCTCACTGTAAACTGGGGAGAAAAAGAGAAAGAACATCATGGGTTGAATGTGAGATTAGATATAACGGGTGGTACAAAGGGCTGAGCATCCTGCCTGGCCCAGCAAGTGCTCAATGCATGTTAGCTATCCTGTTGTTACTATCCCATAAGGAAGGGATATTTGAACTGTGACCTGAAGGTATGTTAGGAGTTTGCTAGATGGAGAAGTTGGGTGGGAGGTGGGTACCAAAGAGCGTTCCAAGCAGAGAGAACAGCACCTAGTGTTCCCCACTGGGTCTGGGACAAAGGCACCTAATAGACACACAGGGGGAAGATGCTGGTGGAGTTACCTAAAAAATTCAAACCGATGCTGAGCATTCTTTTTAACTTCTTGGTCCAGTTTATTAGCAAGGAAATCCTCTCTGTCAACAACCAAGAACTCTGTTTCTTCCATACAGACCACGGTGGCCCTCCTCACTGAAGAAGTTAGAAAGTCCATTTCCTGTTGGGTAGACAGGGGCAAAGGCAAGTGAGAGGTCACGCCTGGCGTTCTGCCCGCAGCCCTGACCACCTCTTCCCTGCTTCCATCTCCCCTGAGAAATCTCTCCTCCCCAGACTGCAGGTTCCCTGGACCGTCCTGTGCCCCTGCTCACTCCCTGCTCCTATGGGCCCACGCCCCTCCCTCTTAATATGCTGCCTGTGGAAAAAGGGGCAACTGGCTTGACCAGGGCAGAGAGAGGAAGCTGGAGAGGCCTTGCTGAGGAGTCACTGCACCTCTAGGGGGTTATAGAGGGAACATACTCCTTAAACATCACAGACGAAGTGGTGGGACTTGGGCATCACTGGCTCCAACTCAATCAGCATTTGACAGGTAAGGGCTCTGTGACCCACAACAGCACAGTGACTGCACAGAGCGAAAGGCAGGACTGAGCCTGGCCTAGAGGCTGTAGCAGGAGTCCTGTCACACCCCGAACCCCACCCCAGGAACGCAGACCCGTCCCCCGTGCTTACCCCAAAACAGCTGCCCTTTTGCAGCAACGTTGGGTGGGGGTCCAGGAAGGCACTGCTGCCATCTTCGTCCTCGGTCATGGCCACCGTGCCCAGGTAGATAAAATAAAAGCTGTTGGCCCTCTGGCCCTTCCTGAAGATCACACGCCTGCGACCAAACCTGGGAAAAGACCATGGCCAGTTGACCTGGTAGCAACACAGGGTCTGGTCCCTAGGGGGAGGAGATCTGGACGGGCCGTGCTCTCTGCTCTGGAGTATGAAAGCACAGACTGGGACTAGAAGGGACCTCAGAACAGCCCAGCCCCATCCCCACCAAGCTTGACCCCTTCACTAACATTTGTCCAGCCGCCCGCCTCCATTAGAGGAAGCTGCCGCAGAGCAGAGCCTTTGTCAGTCTGCTTAGGCAATGAGCAGTTGTTGAATAAATGAATGACCAAATGCTGGACGCAATGGATGAGTAGCTAAATGATTATGAGCACTGGCTTTAGAGTGAGACCAGGATCCAAATCCTGGTTTTGCCCTTAGCTGTGGGACACTAGGCAACTCATATCCCCTCTCTGAGCCTCAGTTACTCTTGTCTGTAAAATGCAGATGAGCATACGTAGAAAGAGATGGATAAATGATCTTATTATGATCCCTAATAGCTCACTATCCAACTGGGACCCTTTAGGGCAGAGGTACCCAGGTTCAGAGCAAACTAACAGCTCTTAAGCTCAGAGGAGGAGAGTTTCTGTATTTCAAATGCAAGTTCAAATCAAACCTCTTCACTTCATTCATTCAATCAGTTAGACAAATACCAATGGTGTCTAACAGGTGTAGTGATAAAAAATACAAATTTTGTTCTCAAAATTATGGTCAAATACAAGAAGTAAATAAGGTTTAAAAATGCTTTAAAAGAGGTAAGGCACAGGCTAATTCAGAAGCAGAGAGAAAGGGCACTTAACCCAGTTTAGGAAGGCCAGAGAAGGCTCTAGGATGGTGGCTAGAGTCATCCAGGTGGCCAGAGAGATGGAAGAGTGTCGTAGGCAGAGGGACCACCAAGTCCAAAAGCACAGAGATGGCTGGAGGCCTGGCATATTCAAAGAAAGAACAGTAAGCTCCATCAGACAGGACAATGTACAAACCAGAGGCTTTATCAATAGAGGAAAGAGGCCACAGCCCAGATGACAATGACTAGATGGGAGAAGGCAAGCATATTCAGCCAGGAAGTAACACTTTGGGGACAAGAGAGCACAGACCATCTCTTCATTCAGAGACCATAACCTACATTTTGGGAGTGAAGAGATATCTCATACAGCAGATATCTGTTGTTTTCTCTGCCAAGCACCTGGTCACCTTTTTCCACCAACTGCACCCTGATTTTACTGTGGGGGAAACACCTTTTCTTGACTCTTAGACAATTAGAACATCACTAACCCACTGGTGACTCAAGTGAGATCACCCTGGCTCAGAAAGAACTAATCCCAAGGCTCTGACTTGACTGGGAAGAGGTATTTTCTCTTTCCCAATGGACTGAACCTGGAAAGCTAGAAGTTTGGAGCTGTGGCTGTAGCAGCCAGCTTGCCACCATGAAGCGAGAGTCTCAGACAGAGACTCTCCTTTGCATTTGCATTTGCATAAGCTGCTTATGCAAATGAAGTGCCAAGAGATGGAGAGAGACAGACACAAACGTGGGTCCTGGTGACACTGAGCCCCTGAATCCAGCTGAGCCTGAAGCTGGAGAACTATCCCAGGACTTTCAGATACATGAGCCACCAATGCATTCCCTTAGGCTGGGTTTTCTGTCGCTTTCAAGTGGAAGAATTCTATCTAATCTGCTAATTCCCAGTCCCAGAAATAGTAATCAGCAACTAGCGGAGGGCTTTAACAATTACCACCTCCTGATGTTCACAAAAAGCCTGTAAAATTCATACTATTATCTTTATATCACTCATGGGGATACTAGGCTCAGAAAGGTTAAGTGGCTTGCCTGAGGTCACACAGCAGATGGGGCATTAAATTCCGGAGCTTCTAAGCCTGTGACTCTTTTTCTTTCTGTGACGCCATTCTGCCTGCTATAGAATCTTACTTTAAGAGAGCAGTGGGGGCTTCCCTGGTGGCGCAGTGGTTGAGAGTCCGCCTGCCGATGCAGGGGACACGGGTTCGTGCCCCAGTCCGGGAAGATCCCACATGCCGTGGAGCGGCTGGGCCCGTGAGCCATGGCCACTGAGCCTGCGCGTCCGGAGCCTGTGCTCCGCAACGGGAGAGGCCACAAAAAAAAAAACAGACAGCAGTGACTCCCTCTCTTCTTTACTGGGCTAGAACAAAGCAGATGGTTGCCTCTGCCTGGAATGTCCCGTCTACACCTCCACTTGTCAAATCTACCTGTTCAAATGCCACCTCTTCTGTGAAACTCCCTTGGCCAAGCTAGCTGGAAGGTTACCTCCTCCTGGCTTATTACTTGTGAAACAGACCCTGCGTGGGTCATAAAGAGTCGTCTGCAATCCGTAGTTAGTTGTGGTTATGTCTTAGACTGTGACTGCTATGAAGGAAGATAGGGCACAAACCTATAGTGACCTTACATCTTAGATTTCAAGACAGGTCTTACCTCAAATATTCTGCTAGGCTGCCCCCCTGAGGCCACTGAAATGTCCTGGAAATAACTATTTTCACATGTACCTCTTGGGCTTCTCTACTACAAGGGATTTACAAGGTCCCTTTTTGTGTGTTTCACGGACCAGTTGACAATCTGGTGAAGGTTTCACAGAACAATGTTTTAAATGTATAAAATAATATACATTAGAATTACAGTTTAGAAAAAACCAAGTTTGTGATATAGCAATATATGTGCCTCTTTATTAAGGCACTGAAAAACAAGAGCCAGCAGCAGATCTAATAACTACCATCATTTCAAAGATGTGATAAATATAAATTATCTTTTGAGAAATCTGCAGCAACTTGAATATGTCATAATACCTGTATTTTTTTATTTATAAAAAAAATTATACAGGGACTTCCCAGGTGGTCCAGTGGTTAAGAATCCACCTCCCAATGCAGGGGATGCGGGTTTGATCCCTGGTCAGGGAACTAAGATCCCACATGCCACAGGGCAACTAAGCCCGCATGCCACAACTAGAGGGAAGCCTGCACGCTGCAACGAAAGACCCTGCATGCCACAACTAAGACCTGACACAGCCAAATAAATAAATAGTATGCAGTGGTTTGTTACCTACATTCATGACTGAAGGAAACTATAAATTTCAGAGGTTAATGAAAATACAGATATAATATTTTTTTCTCATCCAGGTTCACAGACTCTTGCCCTAGTTGTTCCTACCTGGATGTAGTACCTCATCTGTGATCCCTTCTGGCTTTTAGGGCCTGGATTTGAGTCTCGGCTCTGCTACTTATTTTCTGGGTGAACTAGGATGACTTATTTCCCCCCCGAGCCTCAGTTTTCTCATCTGAAAAATGAGGGAATTAGACTAGATCCTTTCTGAGGTTCCAACCAGGTCCTCTCCAGACTCAGTGACTCCTTAATTCTGGGTAGATTCTCAATGAATGGCTGAGACACAGTGGGCTGCAGTCATAACGGTGAGCACCAAGGTGAAGTGACAGAAGGTTTCGCACGGCTGACACCCCGCAGAGGGGCTGGTAGACCCGCCGTGTTCTTTGCAGCCGGGCCCTTCTTGCCCTGCCCAGCCCAGCCCCAGCCCAGGGGCCAAGGGATGTGCCCCTCACTGACCGTTCAAAGCGCATGACCTTGGCCAGGAGCATCTGCAGGGGCTCCGAGTAGTTCCGGTAACTATCCAGAACCTGCAGGAGGTTACAGAGGGACTGGATCTCGCGCTCTGCCCTCCAAGCGGGCTTCTTCTGCGTGATCTGAATGGCCCTTGGAGGGAAGTGACCCTGGAAAGAGAGAGCCAAAGTGACACAGAGGGCCCAGCAGTTTCCCCCAGGGGCTAGCAGGCAACTCCCCACACTCCTGCTTTCACACTTTCCCACTCCCCATACAATAGTGGCTGACATGTAATGAGTGCTTCCTGTGTGCCAGGCATCGGGATAGGCAACTTACACACACCGTCTCATTGAATCTTTACCTAAAGAAGCGAGGCACGATTATTATCCCCTTTGACAGATGACGACATTCAGGCAGGATTATTACCCAGATTTGTTACATGCCAAGGCCTGTATCCCCAGCTACTGATCATACTACCTCTGCTGTTCATTGACCACGCCCCCAAGTCAATAATGGGCCTCCCTGGGCTCCAAGGGCCCTTTGACACACTTCAGTCAGGGGAGACCTCCCCTGCCTCAGCCTATACCTCAGCATGCTCCTGGAGCCTAAGGAACAAAGAGAGCCTACAGAGACTCTTAGCTAACCCTCAGCAGCCAGGACTCGTGGACCAGGGGGCGGGCAGATCTACCCATTCGCTCACCACTCCTACCTGCCAGGGAAATGGCACCGTGAGTTGTTAACACCCCTCACTGGCTGCCCGTTGCACTTAGGAGAAAATGTTAACTCCTACCACAGCCTGGGGCCCCACATGGTCTGACTCCCTACCTGCCTACTGCCCTCCAACCTCTCCTCCTGCCTCTCCCCTCATTCTCTAGCCTTCTACCCATCTCTTGCAAGTGCCAAGCTCACTTCTGTCTTTAGATCTTTGCTTGGGCTGTTTCCTCTGCCCAGAATGTTCTTCCCCTGGGTTTTCACATGGATATGGCTGCCGCCTCCTCCTCCTCATTCTGCTCTCAGCTCATATGGTGCCACATCCTCAGGGAGTTCCTTCTGCATCATCTGAGCTAAAATAGCAGGCCCCCTTCCCAGCACTCTGTGAGCTCTGAATCATTCTCTTCAAAGCATTTAATACTTTCTGAAATGACCTTATTCTTTTTTGGTTAATGTGGATATTATCTGTCATTTCCCCACCCTACACACACACACACACACACACACACACACACACACACACACACACACGTGTAGAACTGCACTGTCCACTATGGCAGCCAACAGCCACATGTGGCTACTTAAATTTAAATTAAATTAGATAAAAAATAAGCCCCTCAGTCACACTAACGACAAGGGTTCAGTAGCTACATGTGTCTGCTGGCTACCGTTTTGGATAATGCAGACTACTAAACATTTCCATTGTCACAGAAAGTTCCATCGGACAAAGGTGCTCTAGAATATAAGCTCCAATATAAACACGATAGTGGCCTTGTCTACCTTGTTTTCCACTCTAGAATAATGTCTCATCTGTAGTGGGCACTCAACAAAATACATATTTATGGAAGGAAGGAATGAACACCGGCAGTCTTACATAACAGTAACCGTCATAGAAGCAAAAGGAAAGTGGGACATGATGCAGAATTCTGATCTTCACAACAACAGACAGAAAGGCAGTGTAGCACAGTGGTTAAAAGCACACAGGCTCTGCTGCCAGGTGCCTGGGTGTGAACTTTGTCCTGCGACTTCCCATTTGTGTGTCCTGGCACAAGTCTCTTCTCCCGGAGCCCCTGTTTCCCTACCTGATGATAACAGAAACGACACGTACAAATAGCAGGGTTAATACGTGTCAAGGGCTTACAATGTGCATGGCACAGAGCAAGGGCTATGGAAGTGCTGGTCTTTTTTATGGTCTGAATCCAATCTTTCTCCTTTCTCTCTCTTACTATCAATAACCCATTAGGATTTCTATCATAGGGTCTATTTATGGCAAAACAGATGCCTCTGGCTTCTATGAACCAAACTTATTTTTCGGGCCCACTTAGGGCCCTAATTCCTCCAGGAAATCCTTCTAATCACCCCTAACCCTTGAGACTCCTTCTGTGGATTTCTACAAAAGTGACAGTTTGTTATTAATTTCCTGGGTAAGTTTCATCTCCTTAACTCCTAATTAGCTCCTTAAGGGAAGGTACGAATGTTACACAACCTAGCACAGTTATCCTTGTCCTTCAGTATCCACAAGGTGGGGAGGAAGGATTGGTTCCAAGACCCCTGCCAATACCAAAATCTGCAGATGCTCAAGTCCCTTATCTAAAATGCTGTAGTATTTGCACATCCTCCTGTATACTTTAAATCATCCCTAGATTACTTATAATACCTAACGCAATGTACATACTATGTAAATAGTTGCAAATACAATAACTAGTTGCTGTCTGCAAGCAGTATTCAAGTTTTGCTTTTTGGAACTTTCTGGAATTTTTCTTTTCTGAATATTTTCTATCCGTGGTCAGTTGAATCCACGGATGTAGAACCTGCAGATACAGACCACTGTCTGTATTCCCCACCACCAGACACAGATCTAGGCCTACCTTAGGAGCTCATAAAAATATCTGGAATGGGGAAAAGGGAATAGTATTCAAACAGAGCCCTGCCTGTTTCTCACACACCATTTCTCAGCGCTGTCACCCTCACTCACTTCAGGCCAGCCATCTCCTCATTGTGTTCATCTAGCATACAGGAAGGGTAAAGGAAAATAAGAAGGGCTGTCCATAATCCTACCACCCAGAACTAGCCATTTCATGCGGCATTCTTGTTTCCTGCCTTTTTCTTATGCATAAATAAAATTTTTGAAAATAACATAATACATGACTATTTTCCATTAAAAATCAGAACAATATATATAGTTAAAATCCCCTTCCTGCTCTCCACCACCAGAGTTAACCATTTATATATATTATTATATACTTATACGTGTGCCCACAGAATATGTATAGAATTGTTTTATTTTTATTTGCATAAATGTTAGACTGCTGACATCGTTTATGCAACTTGTCTTTTTTTCACTCAATATTTTTTTAAACCATGTTTTAGAAATGTACCCATTGTTTCCAATGTCTCACAAATGCTATAATAAATGAGTCTATGATTTTAAGCCTCTATAATTCTTAGGATTCTTTCTGAGAAGGTTAGCATTAGTAGACTATATGGAAGTTGAGTTTTCCAGTGTTGTCTGAGAGACAGCTTATATATGTATAAATGTGTGTGTGTGTGTGTGTGTGTGTATCAGCTTGATGGAGATGTAATTCACATAACATAATGATTTCACCATTTAAAGTGCACAGATCAATTTTTAGTGTATTCACAGAGTAGTACATCACCACAGTGGGTTTTAGAACCTTTTAATCACCCTAGAAAGAAACCTGGTACCCATTCGCAGTCACTCAAAGGGCAGGTTTTTAAATCGGGTCTCTACTCTCCATCTCTGTGCTGGAGACAGAGCCAGTGATAACTCATTCAAAAGGCAGAGAGGCCTTGCCTATATGATGGACTTTTCCTCTGTACTCGCCTCTCTCCTTCTGCTGCTATGCACAGAATTGCCTCCATCTCCAGAGCTCTGTGGCTCTCAGAGAGACCCCTAGTTTCTCCTGTCTGAAGGGTGAACCTTGGGTAACCTTCAGTGCACAGTGTCAGACACCAGCTGGTCTCGAAAACTGAAGAAAACTCAGGATTTGGAGGACTTTACTGTGCTTCATATACAATGCGGCATGAGAAATTAGATTATGCCCAGGGGAGGCAGTCAACAGAAGCCACACCTTGGTTCCAAAGGAGGAGGAGGCAGCAGCGTGGCACAGGTGGTCCTGGTACCAGTTATAAAGCTCTGTTCTCCCTGCTTTTCCTAGAGAAAACCCAGCATGGCTGCTCCAGGCCAGGGTCAAGTCAGGTCTACATTGGTGAGAACTTCAGATCGTCCCTATAAATAAGGAAGCCCCTTTAAAATTTAAATTTTAATTTAATATCCAGGATTTGGTGGGGAGAAGCCAGGAAGATAATAATGCTTGAAATTCGGAGAACAAATCACATAGTGCAAATGACATGAAGGCATTCCCTTCTCAGAATGGCCACCTGAGCACAGGTGAGAGACAGATGTGCCCAGCATCTATCAGAAAGTTTCGGGCAGAGCCAGAATTCAGACACAGGCCAGTGCTTTTCCCACCACCCTGATTATTTCTCTTCTGTCTGGGGCTCTCACATCCTCTCCTTTGCCTTCTACGGTTTTCCCACTGGTTCAAGCACAGGCGATCTCCCGTGCTGGTTCTGCTCAGCTATAAAGCAACAATGGGTTTGGGGTTTGGCTGGGTGGTGGTGGGGGGAAGGCTCACAGTCTTGGGATGCCAGAACTGAAAGGGATCACCAAGATCAGCTATTTTATAGGTGAGGAAACTAAGTGGCTAGCTCAGGGTGGCACACTGGGTTGGTGGCAGAACCTGGTCTGAACCCAGCTATCCTGATACCCAGCCCAGGGCTTCTTTCAGGCTATGATGCAAGAAAAAAAAATCCCAGCAGCAAGGTCAGAGCTGTCTATACATACCGACTCTCCAATGAAGTCCATAGTATCAAATGTGATTCGGCCTTGTTTCTTTTTCTGGGGGGGAAAAAAAAGGAAGGGGGGCTGAGGAGAGGAAGGAGAATCAGCAAGACTGTTTCTAGAATTTTGCACTGAAACCCTTCTGTGTACCTGGGCCACTGTGGTAGGCAGGAAGCCTTGGGAAACCTCCTACCAGCTGGGCCTCTCATGTCCACCTCCGCTCAAAAGCCCCAGCTCCACACAAGACTTGGGCCCAGCATTGACAATGTATTATTATGGAGGCAGAGAAAGACAGGGGTGGGGAGAGGGAAAGGAGGATAAAGAGAAGAAGGATGGAGAGAGAAAAGGAAGAGAGAAAAGAAGCAAAAAAAAAAAAAAGGAAAGTATAGAGAAAAGAAAGAGGGATAAAGAGGAAGGAACAAATAAAGCCAACCTTCATTAAGTGCCTATAATGAGCCAGGCATGGTTTATCGTTTTGGGTTTTTTTTTGCGGTACACGGGCCTCTCACTGTTGTGGCCTCTCCCGTTGCAGAGCACAGGCTCCAGACGCGCAGGCTCAGCGGCCATGGCTCACGGGCCCAGCCGCTCCACGGCATGTGGGATCCTCCCGGACCGGGGCACGAACCCGTGTCTCCTGCATCGGCAGGCGGACTCTCAACCACTGCACCACCAGGGAAGCCCGGCATGGCTTATCTTATTCCATTTCATCATCAGGACAAAGCAGGTACTACTGAGCAGCTCCACTGAGGACCTGAAGTGGGTGAAGGAAGTTTCCCAAAAATCACACAGTGAGGAAATGGTCCTCATCTGAAGGATGGCCAGGAAGAAGAGGTATAAGAGGTCTTAGGGATGAACTAATTCAACCCTGTTTCCTAACAGATGCAGAGAGGATGTGGAAAGGGTAGAGAAAGGGGCAGAGAGAGAGGAAAAAGATATGTAGGGGGGAGTAGCAGGGGAGGAAAGGGACAAACAAGGCCCTGAACAGCATCCTGGGGCAAACCAGGACCCCCCATTCATCTCTCTGGGCACACCTCACATCCTTCCCCAGAGCCCACTCGGTTCCCTGTCCCCTCCCTCCATTTATAGTTTATACATCCATATGGTGCTTCTCAGAGAGGCCAATGAAAGAAAGACGTGATGTTCAGAAAGATCTGGATTCACATACTCCACTGAAAACCAGTCTACGGCTCTCTCTGCCCGACACTATGCCCCAACCCCCCGGCTCCCTGCCCGGAAGCCATATGACCCCCATAGGCTCCTCCCTGAGAAGCTCTGCTCCGCTCAAGACCATCCTGACAGAGCAGGATGTTGTTAGGTTTAGCCTCACACTCCCGTGATGACAAGCCTGACTCTGGTCTTCAGCTTCCAGCTGCCCAGGCACCAACCCAAGTCTCCTGGTAACCGCAGACTCCTGGTCTCCAGGGCCCTTTGCTTCACCACTGTGTGACACCCTGAGTCAGAAGGTCCCTCCTGAGGTTACGAGGCTCCTGCTCCAACCCTTCTCATCTCACGGCCCAATAACAGGGCAGAATCTGGCTGCAGATTTGTTTGGTTTGGCCACCAAAATGTCTTAAAAATATATGAATTTGAAAAAAAAATATATGAATTTGAATGTCTTTAGATGGGGCAAGCCCTTCCCCTCAAGCTACCCCCAGGTGCCTAGTCCCTGCTTCGTCTTAAACTCAGCCACATATACACAGTTACATTAGCTGCTGGTCCCTTAGAAACCAACCTAAGACACCTTCCTTTCCCCATCACCACCCCTCCACGCCCCTCTCCTTGGCTGCTAGGCTTCAGAAACCATTCTGGGAAATATTTTCGAGGCAATCGCTGGATGCAGTGGGGAGGCGCGGCTGGCACAATAGGAATCTGGGCAGGGTTTGTCTAGTTATTGGCTGGGGAAACTTTGGAGCCCTGGATAGTAATGAAGACACCCTTGGGGACCCAGAACAAGTTAACAGAATGGTGATCATCTTTTCTGAGCCAAAAAGGGGCTCAGCATCTACCACTGGGATAAAATATTTGAAATTGGGACCTTCCAGAAAATCTAGAAAGCAAGGTCACCAGAGAGGCCCTGCAAATGTCCCCTTCTTGTCTAGGTGGAGGGGACAAGAAAGAAGGCAGAGAAGATGAACAGTTGGTAGGTATTCGGGAAATCCTGGCTCCATTGTGGCTCCTGGATTTCTTCTGGCTGTTTTGATCACCCTTGGAATGGAGATGGCTTCTTCCCCACTCTTGATGTTTCTCTCTATGTGAAGGGGGTTGTACTAGCAGAACACTACTAGCCCCTCTCCTTTCACACTGAGAAGGAGTGACTTAAACTCTTTGGTGAATTTGGAAGGAGAAACCGGGCATGATCATCCCCTTCTCCATCCCTCCAAGCCCACATTCTGCTCTGCCCTTCCCTGCTGTGAGTGTAGGGCAGGAGACCCTGCTACTGCAGTGAATGCCTGCCTTGGTCCAGCACTGCCTGTGACTGGGGTCATCGATAAGGCTGTCCAACTCTGGGGTTTAGTATTAGGTAACCCTCTGGCTTGATGACACCCGTCAGCTTCTCCAATATAAGTTTTGTCATTAATAAAAGTGACAGCTCAGTCTCCCATCTGCTTTACCCTTTGTCTTCTCTCTCAGTTGATTCAGAACTTGGGCTGGGAAGTGAGGTGCTATTTATTGGACCCCTTTAAACTGTGTATAAACCTGCTAAGCCCAGCAGCTTACATCCCAGAAAGAGAAGATAGGGTGCTTTCTGTGAGCAGTCTCAATGATCTGATATTCCCGAAGTCCCCTGAGGCCTTGGCGGAACATTTTACACACTCGGTTCATCCTAATGATATCCATGGTGAGCTGGTACAGCCCCTGTGGAAACAAAACAAACAAGATCTGTGGAAACCACCTGTTTTCAACAGTCAACAGCAGGCTGGATAGTGTGAACAAGGTGAAATGTAATAGGATTAAATGCAGTGTTGTTGCTGGAACCATAGTTACATCTTTAGGAAGTTTTCAAGCCTGTTGAAATCATATTGGTAGCTTGAAATTGGCCATGGTGGGAGTATTTATGCCACAGAAACTGGCAACTACTACAAATGGGGGCATCTCCCTCCCCAGGAGCCTATTAAAGCATTCACCAGCACAGCTTTAGTTAACTGTGAAGTCCTTCACTTGGGTCCAGAAAATAATGTGCACAAGTAACGGCACGCCGTGAGGGGTGATGTAAAGAGCCTGCATGATGGAATCAGATGCATCTGAGGGAAGAATGGTCAGAGAGATGCAACAATGCTGGCTTTGAAGGCAGAGAAAGGGCCATGAGTCAAGGAATGTGGTGGTCTGTAGAAGACAGAAAGTCAAGGAAATGAATTCTTCCCTCCACCCTCGAGAAAGGAACACAGCCCTGCTAACACCTGGATTTGAACCCGTGCCAGACTTCTGCCTCCAGAAGATAATGTGTGTGTGTTTGTTTGTTTTAATTTATTTTTTGGCCGTGCCGTGCAGCATGCAAGATACTAATTCCTCAACCAGGGATCGAACCTGTGCCCCCTGCACTGGAAGCACGGAGTCTTAACCACTGGACCATCAGAGAAGTCCCAATGTGTGCTGTTTTAAGCCACTAAATTGTGGTACAGCAGTCAAAAGAAAACTAATATAACACCTAATCCAAGATAAGCCATCTTATCTTTTCCCTGGGAATTTGGAATTGGAGCTGAGAACAAATCAGCCTCTCCATCCCAATATGAATTGAGGAGTAAGGGCAGTCACCCTCTACCTGCAAAGTAAATATAAGGGACAGGGAAACAAGTTCAACACCAAAGAGACAAATGCAGAACATAAAACAATCTACAAGTCATCTAACCCAGTTTCTTCAAAAAGTCAGTTGCAAGGGCTTCCCTGGTGGTACAGTGGTTAAGAATCCGCCTGCCAATGCAGGGGACACAGGTTTGAGCCCTGGTCTGGGAAGATCCCACATGCCGCGGAGCAACTAAGCCTGTGCGCCACAACTACTGAGCCTGAGCTCTAGAGCCCACATGCCACAACTACTGAAGCCTGCACGCCTAGAGCCCGTGCTCCGCCACAAGAGAAGCCATGGCAATGAGAAGCCCGCGCACTGCAACGAAGAGTAGCCCCCACTCGCTGCAACTAGAGAAAGCCCGCGCACAGCAACGAAGACCCAACACAGCCAAAAATAAATAATAAATAAATAAATTTATTTAAAATAAAGGTCAGTTGCATGAGGAAAAAAACAAAGTGAGGGGGCTGTTCTAGACTAATACTCAAGAGACATACAAACAGGGCTTCCCTGGTGGCGCAGTTGTTGGGAATACACCTGCCAATGCAGGGGACATGGGTTTGAGCCCTAGTCCGGGAAGATCCCACATGCCGCGGAACAACTAAGCCCGTGAGCCACAACTACTGAGCCTGCACACCTAGAGCCCGTGCTCCACAAGAGAAGTCACCACAATGAGAATCCCACGCACCACAACGAAGAGCAGCCCTCACTCGCCGCAACTAGAGAAAGCCCACGCACAACAACAAAGACCCAATACAGCCAAATAAATAAATTTATTTTAAAAAAAAGAGAGACATACAAACAAATGCAATATATGAACCTTGATTGGCTCCTGGTTCATAATAACAAGCTGTAAAAGACGTTTTAGGGACAAATAAGAAAAATACATCAGGTAGAGTCACGGGACTGGACATGGCACTAGAGTGTGTGTCCATGGGGGTAAAGCTCACACAATTTTGAGTGGAAAAAAGGTGAAATGAGATGCCATTTATGACACCATTTTTTAAAATGTGCTGCATACTGCAGGTTCTTATGGATACACACAGATATAATAAAAATTTTAAAATATAGACAGGAAGGGTACATATCAATCTCAGGAAAGTTGTTGCCAGTGAGGAGAAAGGGAGTGAGATGGTGAGGTGCTCTACCTGTAACTATAATATTTTTTAAAAATTACATATCTAAAGGAAATATGGGGAAAAGCTTTATTAATAAAATTAATATTTATTGCATACAATTTGCCATTGTCAGGCTCTATTCTAAGCCTATTATATGTATTGACTTATTTAATCCTCAATAATAAATCAATGCAGTAGGTACTGTTATCATCACCCTTTACAGAAGAGAAAACAGGCACAGCAAATCAAGTAACTTGCCTAATACTAATATTAGCCGCATGACTAATAGGTGATAGGGATTCAAACCCAGGAAGTCTGGCTCCAGAGTCCTTAAGTTTAACCTATTACTCTACCCTGATGCTGGGCCTTATTCTCTCTGACTCTCCTAATAGCAAGAAGGGTGAGTACAGAACAGTCCTCAGGGGCTCAAAGTGTAGCCAATGCCAAGGGCAGAGTAGGCTACAGCGCAGGGGTCAGAATTCAGTCTTTCCTTTGTGACTCCAAAAGGTACAGGGTGGCCACGTTTATCCGAGGCCGCCTCCTCCACCTGCCTCTCCTTTGCTCAAAGTACCTGTTTGTTCAGTCTTCCATTGTTCCCTCCCGGGGTCCTTGACACTCCTCACCAATTCCTTCTTCAGGATCTGCCAGGAATGGGACACCATATATCTCTTCATGGTTCCTGAGTTGGCAAATGGCACAACAGCCCCTTTGCTTTTCAAGGGTAGGACCACAAGTCTTTCCCCAAGAATCCAGTTATACTAGAAACAAAGTTTCCCTCAGTGGCAAGGTAAGAGCTCCGCTCCATTCCTTATGCCCAACCAACAGTGGCTGGAAGCCTCGTTCTAACAAATCTATTCTCAGAACCTCCTTATGTCACACTGGAAGAGTCTGGAAGGAAGAGAGGGCAGTGGGAAGTAACTGGAATCTGGGAATCTAACGTTTAGTGCACACTCAGAAGTATTATCTTAGTTAATCCTCACAACTATTGTAAGGTAAGGGACTTCACACCCACTCCCTGCATGAGGCTAAGGCTCAAAGTAGCTAAATGACTGCCAGAGTCACAGGGCCAGCTTAAAGAAAGTAGGAGGCTTCTGGGCTTGGCGTGGGGACATCCAAAACCTCAGCCTGGGGACCACTCTGAGGCTTCGAAATTGGAGATGAGCCTGGAGTGTAGGTGCCTGGCACTATCCTATAAACCTTGTTAAACCAGCAAATCAGGAACACTCAGCAAACTGGAAGTCCTCAACCAAACAGGGTGCCAAGTGTTAAAAGGTATTTGGTGACTGGAACTCAAGGACTCTGAGGTCCTTCCAAAAGTGAAGCATATAGGTTATAAAGTACTTTTTTCTACTAGATCAAAGATGGCAGCTGAAAATCCCAACTTGCTCTTGTACTAGAATCCTCAGTGAAAAACTGTGATTTCAAGTTACCGCCTGATGTGCCATTCTTATCCAGCTAAGCACCCCCAGACTGATAGCCAGGGAAGGGTACTGAATACCGTGAGGACAGCTGGACAGCTGGGAAGAAATCTTCAGGCTCTAAATTGCTAAATTCAAAGGCCACCAGTCCTGGGATGAGACACTAATCACTTACAGAGGTGAGAAGAGCTAGAACTGGTTTTTCCCCCCTTACCTGGAGAAAAGATGTAAAGAACTCAGGAAGAAACAGGAAGAAAACGTTTCAGAAAAAGAGAGAAAGAGAGAGAAGCAGTGTGGTTGCCTCCCCAACCCCAGACCTAGACTTGAGGAAGAAAATATAAGAAGATCCCCTACTACAAATGTTTAGAGGGTTTCAGAGAGAAACGACTACTGGACATGGGGAAAGCCAAAGAAACAGTAGGAGGTAGATATGGACAGGGGGGTGTCCCACCAGTCCCCTAAGTTGCCCCTGAGTTGCCTCAGGATCCAAGTGACATGGAGAGGACCAGGCTAATGAGGGGCATTAGAGGATGCCGGTAGGTAGAACCAAAAACCTGATGGAACCTCAAAAGTAGACACTCCCAACTTCATCTGTCGCCAGCTGTGGTCATCTCACTAGAATAAAGCTATAAAGATACATGAAGAAAGGGCAGGGCTTGTTCAGGGAGCATAAAATGTGGCTGGAAAGTGAGACGCCTAGGAGGTATGGCAGGCAGTGGGGTTAAACTGGCAGAGGCCACGAACCAGCCACCCATGGGCCAAACTGAGTTTGCAGACTGCTTTATTTGACCCACATGGTGTTTTGGTTAAAATATTGTGAAAACTTAACTTCTTTATCTTTAGTTGGGGAATGGGCTCTCCAATTCACCAAAGTCCTCACCTCACACCACCATGTTGCCTGTGAGCATGTTACCTATTTGCAACCCCTGGTACAGGATCTATATGGCCTCTTTCAGGTCTAAAATCCTCTGACTATAATCAGGGGTTGCAAAATGGTAGTCTACAGGCCATATCTAGCCTGCTGGCAAGTTTTGACAGAGTTTTCAAAAATTTTTGAATTAGTTGTCAACACTTAAATACTGGGATTTTATGAGTAATTTTCTAGGAAAAAATAATTTACCAAAGTGACCCAAATAGAAAACATCTAATAGACTAATTTTCATAGGAGAAATAGAGAAAGTTGTAAAAGAGCTTTCTCACCACCACTACCACCAAAAAAGAAAAGAGTACCAGGTCCTGAAGTTTTCACAGGCAATGTCCAATAATCCTGATGTTTCTTAAACTGTTCCAGAGCATAAGAAGAAGGAAAACTATCAAATTCTATTTATTAAGCAAGGAGAATACTGATACTAAAACCTGATAAAGGTGGCATGAAAAGAGAAAGCTAGAGATTCATTTCACTTACGAATATTGTTTTAAAAATCTTAAATAAAATATTAAGCAAATGAAATTCAATAGCACATTTTAAAATAGCATATCATTCCAGGAATGCAAGGATGGTCAATAGAGAATGCATAAATATAATGTATTATGTTAGATGACTAAGGAGAAGAATCATCTGCTCTTCTTCATACATTAAAAACAATTTTTGAGAGAGGCACACACATTAACGAACATGTCATTCTTCTTGGCATTTGGGGCTCCAACGGGCTTAGCATGCCTCTGTCAGGGAGGAAGAAATTTTCCTCTTCTGTACCCTTTTAGGTTCTTCTGGCTGGTCTAAGAATTAAATTGACATGAGACAGATTAACAGGAGAAAATCAAACAAAAGTTTAATAACATGTATACTTGGGAGAGACCTGGGAAGCTGAGTAATTTGCCAAAATGGCCAAAATCCTCACCTTAAATTTCAGCTTCTTCAGCTAAAAACGAAAGAGGATGTTGAGGGTTGTGGTTTGGGACTTCAAAGGAGAGGAAGGCAATTTTACATGGAGATATAAAAAAACAAATATTTGGTAAACAAATGTTTCCTGGGTCATGCAGAGACAATGGGACACACAATGGACTCTGATCACTAAGGTCCTGCACGTTTCCCCTACCATACTCAGCTCATATTCTCTGCAGGTATCTCTGGCATTAGCTCTATTCCAGGCCCTTAATCTAAATTCTCTAGGTTAGGTAGCTAAGGGGGAGGTAAAAAGAAAGACTTCTTGAGGTTTCTGTTTCTTAAAAATAATCAGGTTAAATTAATCTTAATGCCAAAGGGACACATTTTGGGGTGGGAAATTTTGCTCCCCTAGCCCTCAGGGCTGTCCCATTGGTTGAGGGCTGCTCCTAAAGGCATTCACTCGCCAGCATTTCTGGGCTGAGCAATCCAGTGGCAGAACAAGCCCTCTGGCAAAGGTGTTCAGAGTAGGAACCCATCGTGTCAATGAAGAAACGGCAAGTGCCGAGAAGACACAGAGGGTTCAAGTCAATAGAGAAGGCCTGGGACTGCGGTCTCAGGGGAAGAGAGCTGGCAGCGCTCTGAGTCCTCCAGAGAAGGTCATGCACCTTGAAGGCAGAACCAACAACACCTTCTGTTGAACACTGGGACTGTAATGTAAGGGCTGGCTCTGGGAGCCTCCGTGGTACCACTGGCACCAAGGAGAAGCAGGGAATGGACCAGGGAAACACACAGACATGCCATCTTTGCAACGCTGCAGCTGCCAAGCTCCATCTGCCGGGAAGAGGAAAAAACTAAAACAATTCACTCACACAAAACCCGTGTCCTAAGGAGCTTCGCTAATGACCTTAAAGGACTTCCTGCCAGCCTGGAATTCTACTCTAGTCCCCTCTCCATGCAGAACTCCAACAAATAGCTTGACCAGGAAGAACTCACTTCACTTGAAGGGGAGTTATAGTAAAAAAATAAATAGCACCGGACCTATATAAATATATTACAGAAAAGTGGGAGGGGGGAGGCAGGGAACAAGGAAAACAAATATTAGATAAAAGGCACTCACCATAAAAAACACAAAAATTAACATGAAACAGATGATAATCATGAACAGCAAAGGACTCAAAGGGCTTAATGAATTTTAAAGCAAGAGATCAAAGCAAGGATGCTATAGTTCAAAGAAGAGATGATAAAGCAACTGGAGGAGATGGCACTGGCAGAGCTCAGGAAAGAAAGTATTAAAAAAAAAACAACACCACCTCAGAAGTGAAGGTAATTTCAGAAACATCAACAAGGAAGCGAGCCTTGCTGAATACAGAGGATAAGATTGCAAAAAGCAAGTGAAGGAGTTGGAAATGAACAATTAAAAGGCAACCAAGAAATAATATAGCTAACAAGTATGGAGACACAGAGGGCAAGAAAGTGGGAGGGTTAAGCACATGGGTTTCTTCAACTTTTATAGCTGTAAATCTTAAGATACCTTTTAAATCTTATAAACCTAGAAACAGATGTCTAAGCACATTTAAAGATATAAAGGGAACTAACAATAATAATTAAAACCGGAAAGGAAAGGATGAAGAAAGGCAGAAGTATAACAATTATCTTTTTTTTTAAAGGTCAGTGTGAACTTTCTAATTTATTTTATTTATTTACTTGTTTATTTATTTTGGTTGCATTGGGTCTTTGTTTCTGTGTGTGGGCTTTCTCTAGCTGCGGCGAGCGGGGGCTACTCTTCGTTGCGGTGCACAGGCTTCTCATTGTGGTGGCTTCTCTTGTTGTGGAATGCGGGCTCTAGGGCACGCAGGCTTCAGTAGTTGTGACATGCCGGCTCAGTAGTTGTGGCACACAGGCTTAGGTGCTCCACGGCATGTGGGATCTTCCCAGACAAGGGATTGAACCCGTGTCCCCTGCACTGGCGGGCGGATTCTTAACCACTGCACCACCAGGGAAGTCCTAATTACTCTTTTTTTGACTTCTGAATTTTGTACTATCTATCTGTCTATCTATATGTATATACATCTCACCTATTCAAATGACTGAATCAGTTTATAAGTAATAAAACAAAATCAGTGCAGTACAATAAGGAACACAGAGCTACTGGTAGAGCACCATAGTAAAAACAGGTTCATTGAAACTGGGAACTAGGAGGGTTGCAACTGAATAGAAATCAGTGAAAGGAGAAAAAGGCAAAAAGATGATGAATTATCTAGGCTACTGAATTTACACTGGTTTATCAAGAATGAGACTTACTAATAAAAAGAGTTAGTTACAAACATAATTACATACAGAGGGTTAGATTGAGCACCCTAGACCAGTTATCTTCTTCAGTTCATCAAAACATCAAAAGATAAAACAGACCTTCATCCCAAGATCAAACATATATGATAAAAAAGGTTATCAAAAAGAAGTTAATAGTCAGTAGAGACCAGAGCAAGCCTCTTAGACTTCATAATAAAAAATTAAACATACACACACATACACATACACACACACACACATACACACACACACATACACATACACACACAAATGGAATAGCCTGGGGCTTTTTATCCAAACCACCTCATTAGCAAGAGGAACCTGCTTCCTCTTCACCATGAGCACAGCTGGCCCCCTGGAATGATGTATGCAGTATGTGGTGTGTGTAAATGAAATTACAGGATTACCAAATCTGTTGAAAATCTGAATTTCTTGATCACTGGTAACTTATTTTAAAATTTTCTATTTAACATCTCACATTTTTAAAAATAATGCAAAATAACAAGTGTTTTCAAGGATGAGGAGAAATTGGAACCCATGTGCATTGTTGGTGGGGATGTAAAATGGTGGAGCTGCTGTGGAAAACATAAGATGGTTCCTCAAAAAATTAAACATAGAATTACCATATGATCCAGCAATTCCACTTCTGGGTATGTAAGAAGATAGGGTAGGGGGTCCCCAGAGAAAGAGAACCAGACATAGCTTTCTTGACATAAGAGTTGTCATTTTTGACCTAAGACATTTTGTGACCTAAGCCTGGCCACAGGCTTGTCCTTGAACAGGTCTCAGTATTAGGCACAAGATGTAACAATAGCAAAGATTATAAATCAGTTGTAAAGATTCCCAATTCTGTTTCAGTGGTAAAGATTGGCCTGAAACGCTCTACCATTACATTAACTGGAACCTAAGGGATGACGATGTTGACCTTTTCTGACCCTTTAGTGACTTCAATCAACTAACGCTTGGACTCTGCTGACCGCTCAAACCCCTTCATGAATATGCATGTGCCCTTGGTTTAAAACTTGCCCGATTTTGCTGTTTGGGGAGACACTGCTTTGGGAAAGATCCCCAGTGGTCTCCTTACTTACTGTAAGTAATAATAAATCCTTCCTTCTCCAGATTTTTGGCTTGGTTGTGTCTTTTGGCTCGATACTCACCAAGAGGTGAACCCAGTTTTTTGGGTAACAAGTATGTACTCAAAGAAATTGACCGCAGGAACTCAAAAGAGATTTCTGTACACCATGGTCCATAGCAGCTTTATAAACAATAGTCAAAAGAGAGAAACAGGGGCTTCCCTGGTGGCGTAGTGGTTGAGAGTCCGCCTGCCGATGCAGGGGACACGGGTTCGTGCCCCGGTCCGGGAGGATCCCACGTGCTGCGGAGCAGCTGGGCCCGTGAGCCACGGCCTCTGGGCCTGCGCGTCCGGAGCCTGTGCTCCGCAACGGGAGAGGCCACAACAGTGAGAGGCCCGCGTACCGCAAAAAAAAAAAAAAAAAAAAAAAAAAAGAGAGAAACAGGGATTTCCCTGGTGGCACAGTGGTTAAGAATCCACCTGCCAGTGCAGGGAACACGGGTTTGAGCCCTGGTCCGGGAAGATCCCACACGCCATGGAGCAGCTAAGTCCGTGTGCCACAACTACTGAGCCTGCGCTCTAGAGCCCCTGAGCCATAACTACTGAAGCCCGTACACCTAGAGCCCATGCTCCACAACAGAAGAAGCCACCGCAATGAGAAGCCCGTGCACCGCAACAAAGAGTAGCCCTTGCTCACCGCAACTAGAGAAAAGACCAGGTGCAGCAATGATGATCCAACGCAGCCAAAAATAAATAAATAAATAAACTTATTTGAAAAAAAAACAAAAACGAAAGGGAGAAACAACCCAAATGTCCATTGACAAATGAATAGATAAACAAACAAAATGTGCCATATATATAGTGGAAAATTGGCCTTAAAAAGGAAGGAAATTCTGATACATGCTACAATGTGGATGGACCTTGAAAATATTAACTAAAATAAGACACAAAAGCACAAATATTGGGCTTCCCTGGTGGCGCAGTGGTTGAGAGTCCGCCTGCCGATGCAGGGGACACGGGTTCGTGCCCCGGTCCGGGAGGATCCCACATGCCGTGGAGTGGCTGGGTCCCTGAGCCATGGCCATTGAGCCTGCGCGTCCGGAGCCTGTGCTCCACAACGGGAGAGGCCACAACAGTGAGAGGCCCGTGTACCGCAAAAAAAAAAAAGCACAAATATTGTATGAGGTACCTACAAGAGTCAAATTCATAGAGACAGTAGAATGGTGGTTACCAGGGGCTGGAAGGAGGCAGGAATGGGGAGTCATTGTTTAATGGGTTCAGAGCTTCAGTTAGAGAAGATGAAAATGTGCTGGAGATGAATGGTAGTGACAGTTACAGGACAATGTGAATGTACTTAATGTCACTGAACTGTACACTTAAAGATGGTTAAAATGGTAAATTGTTTTTGTGTATTTTACCACAATTGTTTTTTAAGTTTAAAAAAAAAGTATGTTGCTGAGACAGGAGGGAAGGGGGCAGGGCACAACCTTGAAAAGAATGACACAGCGGTTGAGGATACGACAAAAACTGGTTAGAACCAATTAGGCCTAAGATGGCAGAAGATTCAACTAGACCTTGAACCTTATTATACACTCATTGTATTACATTAGTGTATGCTAAATGACACACCCACAGGCACCATGACAGTTCTGAGGCTAACCATAAAAGGCCAAAAAGTGGGCAGTGGCCCAATTCCTGGAAATCCCCACCCCTTCCCCAAAATAGTTGGAATAATCCTCCCATTTGTTAGCCTATGAAATTACCCAGACCATAAAAACTAACCACCCCATATTTCTGGGCCACTCTTACCTTCTGAGATGGCCCACACTCTGTGGAGCGTTTCTCCCAGGGCCTCTCTTGCCTTTTAAGACGAACTGCATTCTGCCTATGGAATGTGTGTCTCTGCTTTCACTTTACTATGGCTCGCTCTTGAATTCTTCCCTGTGCGAGGCCAAGGACCCTCACTTGGTGGCCTGCCCCAGGAACTCACCCAAGACCTGGGACGTGACCATCCTCTTGTGCCCCGCTTTCCTGCTACATCTTTACAAATGAAGAGGACAAAGGTGGTCTTCTCCCCATCCTCATTTTTCCTCTGATTATAAAAACGTAGCCTACTTAATTCTTGGAGCAGATCTCTCTTCCCTGCCCACTTGTATCCTTCACAAGCATCCTATATTAATAAATCTACTTCCTGCCTATCACTTTGCCTCTTGTTGAATTCCTTCTGCGCTGAGACATAAAGAACCTGAGCTTCATTACGTTCTGAGCCCAGGTGTGTGGTTTCAGCTGAGAGACTGTGGGTTCGAGTACCCTCCTAAGCCAGAGATTGTGGGTCAAGTCCCATCTGAGGTGCAACTGGGTTTGAATCCCATCTAAGATGTGAGGTTTCGAGGCATGGTTTCATTCCCCTTCTCCCACCCTTCCTGAATGATTCTATTTAGAAGCCATTAGTTGAGGCCAGGCATAGCAGGCATCTGTCTGGGGGCAGAGGGAGGCTGTGGTGGGGTAGCACAAGGTGCTGGAGCCCTGAGCAGGGTGAGGGGACTGGGGTGAGGGCATGGTGGTGGGGGACAGGGTTAGCGTGCAGCAACAGGAGACTGGTTACATTCAGGAGGGCTGGTCAAAGAAGACCGTGAGAGCCAGGTTTCTCTATGTCAAAAAGGGAATTAAATGTATAGAAAGAGAGAAAACTAGAATAAACCCTGTGGTGTTGGACTGGAGTTGAATGTGTTGGTGTGAACTCATGGATTTCAATATATATAGATAGGTGTAGAAATAAACAGATATAAATGTAAGTGCACTTACCGTATATACATACATATATACCCTCCCTCTGTCCATGAGAGAGCCTAGGAGCAGTGACCATTCCAACAGCAATGAACAAACCCACTGCCCAAATCTTGGTTTCTAAACACCACTAAAAGAACAAGGGTTTCTTGGAGAAATGACTGAATCCTGAGCTGAGACAGAGAAGGTACAAGATATGCTAGAAAGTAAGAAAATACTCAAAAAATGATGGAGACGTATCAAAAGGACACAGAAGTCAGCCTGAAGGGGCTCCCACTGGTCAAATCTGAGATCATTTGAGTATCAGAATAAATAATGAATTCCAGTGGCAAGCAAGATGGAGTAATCCCATTACAGCCTCTCTCCCTCATCCGTTACAACTAAAAACTCTGGACAAAATACAAACAGCAACCAACTTCAGAATCTGAAAAGCAAATAATGCCAAGTGGATTTTGGAAGTAAGGGTAGTAAAAACTTGAAGAAACAACCCCAGTGGGGCTGAGTTTCCTGGTATAATGAAGGACACAAGTTACTAAACAAAATTCAATTGTATTTTTATATACTATCAAACAATTAAAAATCAAAAAATTTTAAACAGTACCATTTATAGTAGCACTAAAAACATGAAATACTTCGGTATAACAAAATATGTGCAGGTTCTGTATGCTGAAAATTATAAAACATTGATGTAAGAAGTTAAAGAACATCTAAATAATACCAGACCTGGTACTAGTTCTTTTTTTCTTTTTAAATTATTTATTTTATTTATTTTTGGCGGCACTGGGTCTTTGTTGCTGCATGTGGACTTTTCTCTAGCTGCAGTGAGTGGGGGCTACTCTTCATTGCAGTGCGTGGGCTTCTCATTGCGGTGGCTTCTCTTGTTGCGGAGGATGGGCTCTAGGCACATGGGCTTCAATAGTTGTGGCATGCGGGCTCAGTAGTTGTGGCTCACAGGCTCTAGAGCACAGGCTCAGTAGTTGTGGTGCATGGGCTTAGTTGCTCCACCGCATGTGGGATCTTCCTGGACCAGGGCTCGAACCCGTGTCTCCTGCATTGGCAGGCGGATTCTTAACCACTGCGCCACCAGGGAAGCCCTGGTACTAGTTCTTTTACATATATTCTCTCATTGACTCTTCAGAGTCATTCTGTGTGGTAGTTATTATCCCCAGGCTCAGAAAGCGTATACGACTTACCTAAGGCCATATTATAAAAGAATTCATAGCAAGTTTATTTGTGATAGCCTCAAATTGGAAATAACTCAAATGTCCTTCAATGGGTGACTGGTTAAATACACCGTGGTACATCCACACCATGGATTATGACTCAGCAATAAAAATGAACAAACTATTGATACACACAAAAACCTGGAAGAATCTCCAGGGAATTATTCTGAGTAAAAAAAAAAGCCAATCCCCAAAAGTTACATACTAAATGATCCCATTTATACAACGTTTTTGAAATGAAAAAAATTAAAGAGATGGAGAATAGATTAGTGTTACCTGCGGTTGGGGATACAGCGTATGGGAAAGGAACGGGTGTAATTACAAAGCAGCAGCATGAGGGATGTTTGTGATGATCAAACATTTCTAGGTATTTATGGTGGTAACATTGCACTAATCTACACGTGACAAAATTGCATAGGCCTATATACATACACAAATAAGTGTATATAAAACTGGTGAAAACTGAATAAACTCTGTGGATTACATCAATGTCAATTCCCTGGTTTTGATACTGCACTACAGTTATGTTACCACTGGGGAAAACTAAGTGAAGTCTGCACTCTTTTTGCAATTTTCTGTGCATCTATGATTATTTCCAAATAAAAAGCTTTTTAAAAAAAAGTATCGGGGCTTCCCTGGTGGCACAGTGGTTGAGAGTCCGCCCGCCGATGCAGGGGACACGGGTTCGTGCCCCGGTCTGGGAAGATCCCACATGCTGCGGAGCAGCTATGCCCATTAGCCATGGCCGCTGAGCCTGCATGCCCGGAGCCCGTGCTCCGCAACGGGAGAGGCCCACGTACCGAAAAAAAAAAGAAAAAAAGTATCTAGGCTTCTGTTCCACAACCCCCAACAGTGTGCCATCAAAAGACAACAAAATCTCTGTCTGAAAGAGTCTGGAAATCATTACTGGAGCTCTCGTGTCACAGGCATGGTCTGCAATCCACTGCTTGTCCTCTTTAATCAACATTTACTGGGCTTCCCTGGTGGCGCAGTGGTTGCGAGTCCGCCTGCCGATGCAGGGGACATGGGTTCGTGCCCCGGTCCGGGAAGATCCCACATGCTGCGGAGTGGCTGGGCCCGTGAGCTGTGGCCGCTGAGCTTGCACGTCTGGAGGCTGTGCTCCGTAACGGGAGAGGCCACAACAGTGAGAGGCTCGTGTACCGAAAAAAAAAAAAAAAACATTTACTGAGTGTCAGTTGGGAGTCAGGCCTTGTGTCAGAAGCTAAGTGATATGAGATGAATGATTTATCATGCATTCCCATGGGAGCTCCCAACTAGTGCTAATAAAAATGTCTAATATGATAAAAGCATTGGACTAGGAAGTCAAAAGAATTTTGTCCTCCTGGAAACACTTACTAGGTTTTTGATTTTGGACCAATCCTTTGCCTCTTGGTATCTTGATTTCTTAACCTGCAAAATTCAGAATAGAATGCACGTAAATATATATTTTAAACTTAACCTGAGTCCTCCAGATGGGTTCAAGGCTCTCTGAAATTACCTGAAATTGTATGCAGAAGTATGTAAGTGCATCCTTCTTCTAGGAAGAGGTATTATTTTTTTAAAAATAGATTTTGGGGGCTTATAACTGAAACTGATTTTGGATTTAATCTGAGGTCCCTTCCATTCTAACATTCTACAATTCTAGTAGAACTCTAAGATGTCTCCTTCTATCTCCAATGTTCTGTGATTCCAATAGGGATGGAAGAAATGGGCTAGAGCTCTAACACTCGTGATTCCCAGTACCACAAGAGTTCGTTCCCTTCTGCAAGAGGACGATTCAATTTTTCAACATGGAATTCTAAGCTCTTTATGATTTAACCTCTAATTGACCTTCCAACCTCAGCTCTTATCCCTTCCCCAGATCTCACCTCAGCCTGCAGTTTCCACAAAGCTTTGCTCTGTGCCTTGGTACAGACAGTGCCTTCTACCTGTAATGTCCCTAACTCGACCCTTTTTCTTCTTGAGTCTAGGCTTAAAGGTCCCCTCCTGAGTGAAGACTTCCAGGACCCCTCATCCTTACAGCAGGGTTTGGTGGGCTCCCTTAGCCCTGGATACCGACTGCCTATTACCACACAGGAAATAGGACTGTTGGTTCACTCAGGGCAGCAAACCCAACTGCCAAGGGGCCTGGCAGAGGAAGGAAAGGTTTGAAGCTGGTAGGTATGACAAACTCTAGGCCCCTGTTTTCCCACCTTTGAAAAGAAAATAGGGGAAAATATTGGCTCTGAGGAAAACGACAACCTGAGAGCAATAGTAAATGAACTCTTCTGAATGTTAATGTAACATGAAACAACATTCTATTTCAGAGAACAATAGGGAATGGTGGGTGGGGATTGAACCTCACTGGAACAGAGTATCTGTCTAAAGGAAGGAGACTCAGCTCCAGCTAATTGTTAACTGGCAGGAATGTGGGTTGGTCCGGTGCAGCCAGCTTGTCCACTTTTTCAAGAAAAACTGGAAATCCAGACTTGCACGTGAAATCTCAATTTTTACATATTACTAACTAAAAACATTAAAGACCCACTGTGATGACTTTCAAGGTTTTCAGGCTGTGGAAACTGTTCTGTGAGGATCTACTTCAACCCATTTACAAGAGCACATCCTATGGGGGAGGCAAGTTTTATATCAGGGCCACTGGTGTGTTGATGGCTGTTAAAGAGGCCCACTCATTCTGCATAGAAATCAAAGGTACTGCAAGGGTTATACAAAATCTTCATAAGGGACCCCTGTCTTTCCCTTAGTTTCCCAGTCTGTAAAATACATACAAAACATATTTGTGAGCCAGTTGTCAAAAAGAATATCACTTACCAAAGGGCTGTCAGAGCTACATGCTTTTACCTGCATCATCTCACTGAATTCTCATAACTACTAATGAGGTTTTTACTTAATGAAGACAAACAACTGAAAATGTTTTACTTAATGAAGCAATTTACTTAATGAAGACAAACATTTAAAAAGCCCTTTCTTTCCAAAGTCTTCACTATTTAATCCTCTCTGCAACTCTGGCCTAAGGCAAATAAACCCTTCGGGGATTCCCCCAAGGCAACCTGACTCCAATAGGGTAGCACAGTTTTACCGTTCAACGAATGTATAATGAAAAACATACGTAATGTAAAATTTTCTAGTAGCCACATTTAAAAGTAAATGACACACGTGAAATTAATTTTAATTATATATTTTATTTGACCCAATATATGCAAAATACTACCAATCCAACATGTAACCAATATAAAAAATTACTGAGATTTTTTTTTCATACTAAGTCCTGGCTGTATTTAACATTACATCACAACCCAATTCCCACTAGCCACATGTCAAGGGCTCAGTAAGCATATGGGGCCAGGGGCCACTATATGAGGCTACGCATTTAGTCTATTTAGGAATCCTGAAATTAAAAGCAAAACCCACAGAGCCACCTGTCCCTTGGTTTCAGAGGCCACGCCAAAAAAACAAAATCGTAATGGCAAAAAGTTCTTGAGCATTTACTTTGTGCCATAAAAAGGGCAACTTTTACTACGTGTGTTGCAGATCTTACACACGTTATCTTGTGTCATCCTCGCCACAAGGCGGGTGTACTGTCCTCCTCTTTTGAGCGAGCTAGAGAGAACTTTCCCGAGTTGGGCCCTCCTCCAGCAACCCGACCGCCGTCCCGCTCCCGCCACCCGCCGGGCGCCAGCCCCCGGGAGCCATTGGTTCGCCATCATCCTAATCAGGGTCAAGTAAGGAGGCGCGCACGCAGGGGCAGACGCAGGTCACCTGCGAGCCGAAGCGATCTAGGCGGATAGGGACCCTTCTGGGCCCCTTCTCCTTAGGCTTGGGCTTGCGCTCGGGCTTGGGCTTGAACGGCGGCTCCGACTCCTCCTCCGACCCCTCCTCCGGCTCCTCCTCCGACTCTTTGACTTCTCCTCCTCCTCGAACTGGTGCTCGTAGGCGCCACCAGCCGGAGCCAGCCATTCCACGCTTCGGCTGGTCGGCGGGCCGCCGGTAGCCACAGCCTCCTGCCGGGACTCAGGAACGCGAGGGGGCGCCGCTTCCGGGAGCCCGGACTCAGCTTCCGGACGCTCGCGCGCCGAGCTCACCATAGAGAAGCCAGCCTGGACGCCCACTTCCGGCCGTCCCAGGCGCTTTGCTGGCGCTGGTAGGCTTGGGGCCCCCACCGCCCCTCTTCCTCAGGGTCGCGCGGGCTCCGCCCTTTAACGGAAACGTCTCCCTCTTCACCCTGCCCCCTAGCAGACGCAGTGCTGCGCCCACAGCTGCCGGACAAAGAGTGACGTCCAGAGTTGGAGTCATGGCAGCAAGTGAACCGAGCTTGGCAGTAACCGAGAGCCTCGCGCCGCTGTCGGGGAAAGAGGAAGGGGCCGACTTGAGCTCAGGCCCGGAGCGTAATTCTACGGGCTTCTCCTCGACTCCTGAGACCCCACCGCCTGCCCCCGAATCGTCCAGCCTCAACGCCGCGGTCCCCGAAGCGAATCCTACGTTTCCCGCGGCGGCCGCCGCCGCCCTGGAGCTGCCCCTCGGGCCCGCACCCCTGGCCTCCGCGCCGTTTGCCGAAGCCGCTCCGCGATCCCCCCCAGGCCCTGGCGGCTCCCGGCCCGGCCCGGAGACGTTCCGCCAGCGATTCCGGCAGTTCCGCTACCAGGACGCGGCAGGCCCTCGGGAGGCGTTCCGACAGCTGCGGGAGCTCTCCCGCCAGTGGCTGCGGCCCGACATCCGTACGAAGGAGCAGATCGTGGAGATGCTGGTGCAGGAGCAGCTGCTCGCCATCCTGCCTGAGGCAGCGCGGGCCCGGCGGCTTCGCCGCCGCACGGACGTGCGCATCACCGGCTGAGCGGCAGAGCTGCGGGCGGCCCGGCCCGGGCGCTCTCTGGACTAGAGCCATGATCAGATCCGAGGCCCTGAGCCTGGCTCCCCATTACGCGTTAATGAAAAATGAGTTTTGGCAGTTCCTGCAGTCTCGTGTGTCCTTTTCGTTCGTCCTTTACCGTGCTTATTTTCCCGAGCCTATTTCCAACCTCCTTTCTGGCTGGTAGCGAAACCAAGTTGGGAGTCCATGAGAATAAAGCCTTTGTTTCTCATTCACGTGGCCATCGTTGGCTTTTGTGGGATCATTCTGTGTTGGTTAGACCTGGGCCGCCACATCTGGGAAAAGTTTTTCCTGCGCATTACCCAGCGTCGCACTTGGGTTTCCTTTGTTTTGTGGAGTCTATGTAATGAGGGCTCCAGCAGCCTGTGTTCTATCGTCGCCCCTACCTCTCACTAGCTAGAATTTGAGCTTGTTTTCCTACCTAAGAGAACAGATGACAGTGTTCTGTTGTTTTGCAGATGGCGGCGGGTCGTGCCAGCAAATAGCTGGCTCTACTAGGTGCTTATTTAACTGGCTACTGCTATACCAATGCTGCCACCAGCTTGCTCCATCAGCCTGCCCTTTGGGCACAGGCTTCCCCAAAGGCCCAAGTTATAGGGCTATTTTAGTAAGTGTTTAGTGCCGGTGTTTACAGAGATAGGCTAGTTGTAATTTGTGAGCTCTGGCTTAACTTTCTCACCAAATTTTAAGGCTCTTGAAAGATTTAAGGAGCATATCTGGTGTGAACTAATGGATTGCTACTCACTTTAATGTCTCTCCAACTGCCTCCCTTAACTTTTTTAATAAGCATAATTGTTTAGGAAGGGAAGAAGCAATGTGGCAAGAATAGGGAAGCTCTGCAGTATAACCTTAGAGCCTACTCCATTCCTTGAGTCTTACGCACACCCAGGAAGGAGCTGATTGGGGTTCATAGGCCGTTTGGCTTGCCCTCAGAAGGGTCCTAATTGCAGTGGGTGCCATCTTTTAATATAAGGAAGGCCAGACCTATTTTCCCTGCACTGCTTTCAACAATCAAAAATTGAGGGGCTTCCCTGGTGGCGCAGTGGTTGAGAGTTTGCCTGCCGATGTAGGGGACACGGGTTCGTGCCCCGGTCCGGGAAGATCCCACATGCCACGGAGCGGCTGTGCCCGTGAGCCATGGCCGCTGAGCCTGCGCGTCCAGAGCCTGTGCTCCGCAACGGCAGAGGCCACAATAGTGAGGCCCGCGTACAGCAAAAAAAAAAAAAAAATTGAATAGTCCTGCAGCTCACATCACAAAGCATGAGCCAGACTGGGCTAGAGGGTGGTGTGGGGCATTTTACTTTTGAATATTAAAGACACTTAAATGAATTCAAAAGTACTTTGCATATTTCCTTGGGATTTTGGATTTAAGCCTGCATCTGCCTCCCTGCAGAAGATACGTCTACTAAGAATGTAAAAGCAGACTTCCTTTAAAAAGTAATGTTTATAGAAAATTAATGCACATTAAAAACAGGGTAGATGGTACTTCCCTGGTGGTGCAGTGGTTAATGAGAATCTGCCTGCCAATTCAGGAGAGACAGGTTCAAGCCCTGGTCCTGGAAGATCCCACATGCCACGGAGCAACTAAGCCCGTGTGCCACAGCTACTGAGCCTGCACTCTGGAGCCCGCGAGCCACAACTACTGAGCCTGTGCCACAACTACTGAAGCCTGCATGCCTAGAGCCCATGCTCCGCAACAAGAGAAGCCACTGCAATGAGAAGCCCGTGCACCGCAACAAAGAGGAGCCCCCGCTCACCACAACTAGAGAAAGCCTGCAAACAGCAACGAAGACCCAATGCAGCTAAAAATAAATATAAAAAGAAAAATAAATTTATATTAAAAAAATAGGGTAGGGCTTCCCTGGTGGTGCAGTGGCTGAGAGTCCGCCTGCTGATGCAGGGGACACGGGTTCATGCCCTGGTCCGGGAAGATCCCACATGCTGCGGAGCAGCTGGGCCCATGAGCCATGGCCGCTGAGCCTGTGCGTCCGGAGCCTGTGCTCCGCAATGGGAGAGGCCGCAACAGTGAGACGCCTGCATACCACAAAAAAAAAAAAAAGGGTAGATAACTATAACAAATGACTGAAACGTAGCAACAAAAACCTGTTTTATTTTTTCCAAATACAGATACAGAAGTTTGCATGTTTTGCAAATATTGCTTCAAAGCAACATTTCTATATACAGCGCCTTCTGTTCTAACAGCGCGTAAACATAGATATGTATCCACAGTGCAATGTTGGCTCATCAAGGGTCCACCTTGCATACACTCATCACTTAAACAAAATGATTAGTCAAACCAGAACTGTTTTTGTCAAGGCAATTTTTTTAATAGGTGGATAGTTTTTCTCAAAAGAAAACTTAGGTAGTGTACATATTTCTAAATGGTAACAGTAATATTTGCAAATAACAGTTTCCAGTGCTCCAGCCTGGGGTTAATTCAACTTGACCCAGGAATTGGGGATGGAGCCCCTCAACATGGCTTTAAATTAGGGAAGCACACTGGGGTTATCAGAACTTGGAGTCACCCCCTGCTTCCCTAAGGACAAAGATCACAATGAGTGAAATGGGATTATTTCCTTTACGAAAAGCATACAGTAAACTCAATAATGGCCACTTGGCAAAATTAGGGTAACTCAGTTTCTTCTTTCTTCTTGAAAAAGACATGAGATTGACTCCCTTAAAGTTACAGCTTCCCCAGAAGTTATGCTCAAATGTGTTTTCAGGAAAGAAAAATCAGTAATCTAATAAGTCACCATACCTCACAGTTGTGGCTACAGAAAATCATCCTGTTTCTTCCCCTTTCAGACAAGCTTCACACAGTTCTTATAATGTGGCCGTCTGATAAATTATGCAAAACACAGATGCCATGCATACTCCTTGAGCGTTTCTTCCCACATCAGAAACACCAACATTAGCAATGGGAAACAACCTCTTACAGAGGAATTGTGTCAGCTTTATTACAGATGTCATAGCCACATGTATTCCCTCTGATGGATGAGCTACAGCAGGTCAACTTGTCCTAAATTCATTTTATATCAAATGGTGAGTTAAATTACTAGACAAAGCATACCTTGAAACAGATCTTGGTACAGAGGGCTTTGTGACCGCAATGACCTGTACCTTAAAGCCTAACCATCCCAAAGGTCACCGGAGATACTGTCATTGCTATTGAGATATTGGCTACTTCACGTTTACATAGTAAATATTTGCAGCATATAACATTACAGATTCATAAACCCATAATTAACTTGTGAGTGTTAATGGATAGATGTGCTTTGATTTTTGCCTTTAGTGATAGGAAAACTAAATGGTAAAATGGGTCACTCCTCAAAGCATGGAACATTTTCTTTAACTTTGCCTAGTAAGGAAAAAGAAAACAATTACACGTGGAACCGTAACCTGGAAGAGTAACAAATATTGTCTCAGAAGGTACAAACTGTACCTGGACCTTAAGCAGCATAATCACCTTGATCTCACAAAATTATACGAACAGGAAATTTAAAGTGTTAAAGTATATCAAAACAATTCTGAAAATGCCAACTACTGAACATATACCCTTCGGGGAAGGAGAAAAGCGGCAGCAGATGTAGAATCTGGTTTGTTTACAACAATACAAAGTAAGGTAATTCCCCAAACCACATTCTTTGTAACAAATCTTTACAGTGAGAGTTCAAATTTGGGGGAACCATTTTTTGGACATTAAATAGAACTGGTAAGCTGTCAAGAAGTGGGTAGAAAATGCTGTCCTTTGGGTTCCAGACCCTGCCTGCTTCAGTTTGGAATTCCTCCTAGATTCTTATTACAGTGAGATTCTAGTTCTTCCACAGGCTGTATGGGTTCTGCTAGAAAAGACACAACCCAGCCAATTCTGGGGTGAAAGCATACAAAACTTGTCCCCGGTACCATGAAGTCATGCAAGAGAGGTGGTGAGAAAGTGAAGAGTTCTAAGAAGACAGGGCCGCCAAGGCCTCTGCTCCTTCCCAACCTCCACAGAACGGTGAAGTCACGACATTCCCACGAAGCTGGAAAAACGAAAATGATGCCTGCTGCCTAAATTCATGCCAGGCAGAAAACCAGAAGGCTTGGCATGTGCCCCAACCTGACAGAAAAGTCAATTAAATAAGCTGCAAGTTGAATTTACAACTGTTTCCGACTAAACTTTTTTGGCTCTCATTCCATTTATCATCAGTGGCACGATTTCAAGTGAAGTTTGTGCAAAAAGACTCACTCTCCATTCAACAATGTGCACAGAAGAAGGGAATCCCAAGAGTCTATTTGCTACCTTCTTGGTAGGCTTCGAGATCAGAGTGCCCTCCCTTCCAGCAACCAAAACGGCCTCTTTGTCCATCACACCCCTGCCCAGATCCCTGAAGTCAGTCGGTGTCACGTGCATTCGGCATGCTAGGTTTATTTATTTAAATATGTGAAGCTCCTCCTGCAGGTGCCCCAGGATTGTGCCCCCATTAGTGTGGGGTGCCCAGTTTCATGTTGAGCAGCAGAGTGCGATCTGTTGCACCTTGCCCAGGTCCGTCAGCAGCTGCTTGATGCAATGCTTGAGCTGCGGAAGCCTGGCCAGAGGCTCTGGGGGCTCCAGCTCCCCAGTGTAGTCCAGCCAGCTCTCCAACACTGTAGGCAGAAGAGAGAGGACCCGGTGAGTTCTCAACACTTGATCTGCAAGAATGTCAGCAAGAATTTCAGCACTTTATCCCACCTAACCACTCATGGGGGGTGGGGAGGGAGGTCCATTTCAGGCAACACTGCCTCATCACCCTCTCTGCAAAGTATTACTCCTAGGACAAAGCTCAAATGCTGTAGAGCAGTGCAGTCCAACAGAACTTTCTGCAATGACGGAAATGGGCTATGTCTGTGTTGTCTAATATAGCCACTAGCCATATGTAGCTACTGAGTACTTAAAACGTGGCTAGTGCAACTGAGGAACTGAATTTAAATTTTATTCCATTTTAATTAATTTAAATAGCCACACATAGCTAGTGACTACTGCATTCGTGCAGCTCTATAGTCTAGCCGGCTTGGAAGGACCCACCTTTTTCAGTGTTACCGCCCCATCTTTATAAGGCTTTCCCATGTTGAAAATCAGACAGCCTGGCGTTTTAGCCTTCTGCTAAGAAAAATTAGAATCTAAAGGGACTTGAAATGGTCTATTTTTGTCTCCATAAATTCTGATCTGCTTCATATTGATTCCTATCATCAGTAGCACAGAACACTCTGATTTTATTTTCTAAGTACTTAATGCAAAATGTCCAGATACTAACAAACTTGACTACAATTAGTTCAATATCTAAAAAGCTGTCTTGCTTCTGAGAGCAGAAATTTCTCTATAGAAAGATATTTGTTCTTCCCCAAGCCACTCCCTCAAGCTCTGGCATTTGGGGAGGGGCCATTCCGGAGCCCCGCACCTCTGACAAGAGCCAGCCCCTCCAGGTAGACACTGTGCTTACCCCGGCCTGCCCGTAGCCTTTCTAGTCTGTGCACCAACCTCTACTGAGCACCATCTGGACCCTGGAGCCAGAGTGCAGAAAGAGGAAGACCATGCAGTGCCTGTTCCTCGAGCAGCCTGCAGCCTCATGCGCAATCCTCTGCCCTCCTCAGACGCGCCCTCCATCTTCCTTCCCACCTTTCTAAATCCTCTGTTCCCTGCAAGTTACTTCTCAGGGAAGCCTTCCCCAACTCTACAATCTGAATCCGGTCCCTGTGTCACAGGTGATATGCTATCACTTGCTCTCCTTTGGAGCACTTATCCTGGTTTGTAATTAAACGTAACGGGATGATTTAATTAATATCTGTCTCTAACATAAGATCAAGCTCCATGAGAGCAGAGGCAGAGTCTGCCTTACTCACCATTACATCCCTAACACTCAACTATGCCTGGTACATAGTAGGCTCTTGACAGAGGCAGTGAGAGAACGCAGGAACAGTCCAGCGATATGCCCCACTGAACGCTCGGGCTCCTCAGAGTTCACCTTCCTCCATCAGATTTCTTGTTGGCACTGGGGGGTTCCAAGCAGGAGGAGACTTCCCTCCTCCTGATCCCAACAAGTACAAGGACTTGAAAATAAGAAATACAAAACTGACTTCTCAGACGGAACTTGAAAACCAAGAGTAAAGGATCAAAGTTAAATGACAGTGACCAGTGACCTCCTGAGCAAGAAAAACTCCATAGTGACCAGTTTCAATACAACAGTCTTATTAAAAAAAAAGAAAAAGGAGTCCACAGACTAGAGAGAGACAGGAACTGCTCAGCTAAAGAGCACAAGAGTAAATGGAGGGGGGACTTCCCCGGTGGTCCAGTGGTTAAGACTCCACGCTCCCAATGCAGGGGACCCAGGTTTGATCCCTGATCAGGGAACTAGATCCCACATGCCGCAACTAAAGATCCCACATGCAGCAACGAAGATCCCAAAGACCTGGCATGCATGCATAAATAAATCTTTTTTTAAAAATAAGAGTAAATGGAGAAAAGACTCAAAGTTAATGCCGTAAGAGCCCATCTGGGTGAGTCTAAGGCAGTCAAGGCTGGCTGGGTTGATTCCAAGAGAAAATGTCAGTCAGTCTGTCCTGGGCAAGATGATCCTACAATTGCTGAGAGGCCCCTCTTAAAGCTACTGGAACTACCTCAGATCTGGTCTGGGCTCACCCAAGAAGTCCCCCGACACCATGGTGACGCAGCAGGCACGCACAGGGAGAAAAGCATCAGTCAGTGTGCAGACTAGAAGAGTCTAGGCCACTCACAGTGTCTGAACTTGGTTAAGAGGAGTGTTCGGAGCCCCTAAGGTAGAAGTCTTCTCTCTAGCAGGAATGAAGAAGACCAGACCCTGAACTGTGGGAGCCAACAGCACCTCCTCTGGACCCCAGCATCCAACAAGCCAGGCTTCTCTCCACACCAGGTGCTGGACCATCACCCCAAGTTTCTCTTTTAAGGAAGCTCAACAGCTTCTCAACAGTATCATGATTCCAAGAAAGGCAGCAGGTTATAAAGGTAAAGTTTCATTTCAAATACACACCCCCAGACCATCTAGATAGAGGCCAATGCTCACTAAGGTAACATTTAAAAAAAATTTTTTTTCTAATGCTAAAAGATTCAGTATTTTCATGGTCATTAGTATCTTTTATCTTTTAGTCTTATAAGACTGTTCACACAACTAAGTTAGTTATTAAATAATGGTTAATACTGAAACAATGACATTTTTAAAGTCAATACAATAGCTTATCAGACTTTTTAAAAAGGAATATTGTATCTAACTTCCTATAAAAGCTCCGTTTATCTTGATGGTATTTAGATGAAATGAAGATAGTAGAAATAAAATGGGATTCTGATGAATCTTTATTAAATACAATGCAAACTCTGCTTACCTGAATAAAATCTTTAAACTTTATAATTGATTTTCATGCTTCCAGTACCTCTCAGAGCCTGGAATATCAGAACAAGAACAGAGTATGTGGCCCCAGATAAGCGGGACACAAGAGTCCTCTGGAAGGCCAGAGAAGGGAGCCCAGGCTTATCATCCTGGCCACACTGACCACTCAGTGAACTCAGGGCTGGAGCAGCCCAAGCTTGGGACTTCCCTGGTGGTCCAGTTAAAGAATCTGCCTTCCAATGCAGGGGACGTGGGTTTGATCCCTGGTGGGGGAACTAAGATCACATGCCTTGGGGCAACTAAGCCCACGCGCCTCAACTAGAGAGCCCACGTGCCACAAACTACAGAGCCCACGCACTCTGGAGCCCGTGTGCCACAGCTAGAGAGAGAAAAGCCCGCGCGTCACAACAAAAGATCCCGCATGCCGCCATGAAGATCCCGTGTGCGGCAACTAAGACCCATCGCAGCCAAAAATAAAATGGAAGGAAGGGAGGGAGGAAGGAAGGAAGAAAGAAAGAAGGCTCTGACTTCTCCCCTAGGGGCAGGTTCCTTTGGCAACAACAGAACCTTTGCCCTGTTTCCATGGCAGGGACCCAGAGCCAATTCTACCGCCACTGTCTGAAACTCTATAATTTTCAGTCTGGCATTCGATCCTCTTTCAGCTTTCTAATAGCAGGGTTTTTCACAGACCTGGCATCAGCTACAGTTCTAAGGAGCCCAAGGAAACCTTTCAGGAGTGAAAGAGAGACAGAAACACTCTGCCTTCCAGAAATGCCCTCACAATGGACCCGGGACTGGCCTCCCATTCCCGGTTCCGCAGGTTTGCCTCCGGGGCAAGAAAGAAAGCACGAGGGCGTGTTAGGCTCTCGCCCTCACACTGTCCTCCAACAGGGCCAACCATTTCCCAGTCGAGCCAGTCCTGTTATGATCCACCCTCAGTCACCCCCTCTGTAGCACAAAACATCACTCTCTTCAAGGCTCCACTTCAGTGCCAGGAGCTCCAGGAAGCCTTCCTGTTATCACTTCCCCTCACAGCAGCTCTCCTCCCCTGGCTCGGCCTCAGCCGTACCTGTGACCCTCGCTTACGTAACACATGGCATTTTTCTTCTGAGTTATTTCATCCCCAATTACAGTAATAACAGCCTGGCTGTACTCAGAATCCTCAAACAGAACATTTATTTCTTAATCAGTCTCCTTTCTAAGGATGAAAACAAATAATTAGGAAATAAGAGAATAAGACAACAAACAATCAAGAAGGAAGTTTGTCTTCAAAAAGAAAACTGACAACATCCTGGGGATCAAGAGTTCAGTCCTCCAAGCCAATCTGTTACCACTAACATCTGGGACAAATACCCAGGGGCTACATAAATGACTTAGTCAAGTTCTTAAATCTCTACTGATAAAGAGGAGAAGGCTTCATATTAGATTTTAAGAAAGGCTGAAATAAAAGGTGTTTTCAGGGCTTCCCTGGTGGCGCAGTGGATGAGGGTCCACCTGCCGATGCAGGGGACACGGGTTCGTGCCCCGGTCCGGGAGGATCCCACATGCCGCGGAGCGGCTGGGCCCGTGAGCCATGGCCGCTGAGCCTGTGCGGCCGGAGCCAGTGCTCCGCAACGGGAGAGGCCACAACAGTGAGAGGCCCGCATACCGCAAAAAAAAAAAAAAAAAAGTGTTTTCAGATCAATCCTCAGACATCCTAAAAGCTCAAATAGGTCAAAGTTTCAATTCCCCACAGAACTGGCTTAGTAAAGATCTGCTCAGATCACACATTACCCGCAGGCAGAGTCCAGCTGCTCTTCTGCACACTCTCCTTGGCAGAAGGGACTGGGAAAGTGAGGCAGGACCCCTGACAGCGCATAAACCTTAGAAGTGCCCGATCAATACTAAAAGTAAGGCTCTGCCATCTTGAGGGGAGAATGAAGGTGGTGAGACTGACAGAGAGGAGGCAAGAACACAGCTGTGCCTGGAGAGCAGATCAGGCGGTTCAGAAAGCAGCTCATCCCGGTGGGCCCACAGTGGCTGCCAAGTGCAGGGAGCCAAGGAGGGAGCCCTACCGTCCAGCTCCTTCTCAATGGAGTCCATCCTATGCGTGACTTCATCCTGAAGAGACTCCACATGCGTCAGCAGGTTAAACTGCCACTGGTGCTGGGAGCTCAGCAGCCCCTCTCCGCCTCTGTCCAGCAGCTTCTGAGCGGGGGCTTCCTCAGGTAGGACCTTTCTGGAGACATATTCCCTCACCTGGCGATGCAACAACATTGAAGTTACTGCATGGAGACAGCTCCCAGCCCCTCTTCCAAACAGCCAGTGTCCACAACCATTTGAAAACCCAGTTGCAGTTTGAATATCCCAACTCTCTACCTCCCTGCCCCGTTCCTCCCCTCCTGGGCACTGGGCAGAAGTGTGCCTGCTGTACCAATAACAACCACCTCAGGGCAGCACAGACCTCTGGCTCAGAGGATCCCACAGCTGCTTCCCAAAGAATGGCCCAATGCCCTAGGCCTGAAGTAGGCCTCACAGAAGGGCTTCCAGAAACCTGAGATCAGAATACAGCAAGGCAAGTGTAGACAAGGGTTAGTATGTGGATGTCAGACAAACTAGCTTTAAATCCTAGCTCCATATCTCGCTGAACGCGTGTATCTGGATGAGTTACTTCACCTCTCTGGGCCTCTGTTCCCTCATGGGAAAGAAGGAAGTAGTAAATCCTACTTTAAAGGTTCATGAGGATGAAATAGGATAATGTTTATAAAACACAGTGCCGGCCTATGGTCAGCCTGCTATCAATGAAAGAGATTTTTAACCCCAGCTGCCTTGTTTAGGCCCAGTATTTCCTGATTTTTTCATGATGTGCCAGACACCTCTAGGCAATCTGCCCAGTCTGCATGACCATAAACCTTTTCTGGGGTTTGTGATCGCAACCTTTCATTCACTCATTTGAAATGAAATAGGTTCTACTTAACATTTATTTAGGGGTGACTATGTGCAAAGCCATGTTCTGAGAGCTTTTCACAGATATGCCGCACAGTAACTGCGAGGGCACTGCCACTGGCTCCACTCGACAGGGGGTAAGGAGACATGTCTGAGGAGGTGAAGCGACCTGCTCAGAATCACACAGCAAGTGGCTGAGCCCAGACTTGAAACTGGGTCTGTCTCCAAAGACTATGTCCTCACCAGCCTCATCCAGCACTGTTTAGACCCTGGCAAGGATACAGGCTGAATGAGGTATAATGCCCACCCTTGAGGGGCTTGTAACCTAGGATGCTCCCCCTCAGCACGATGCAGCAATGGACTTATGCTGGTGATACCATCCCACAAAATGAAGTCTGTGAAGGTAAGTATGACAAGGGTGGAGAAGCTCTCAAATCACACAAATCCTCACTGACAACTGAGGACAGGGCAGAATGAGACCAGTGAACACTGACAAGAGAACACAGGGGGCTCCAGAAGAGAATGACTTGAATAACAAGAAAATGAGAGTATCTCTTGGGAAAACTGATGAAACCAGCAAATATTTTGACAAAATGGACTGTTCCTATGTCAGGGCTGCAAAGTGAAAAGTAAAGCCAGCATAGAATTGTACTGAAAACCTTATGCCTAACAAAACACTGACTCATTCTTTGCTCGTGGGAAGGATTAGCACCCACGGGCAACTATAAATTGCATTGAAGAAAAAAACCTCACTTTCCTAACTTACTTCCATTTATCAAGCTCCAGTCAACCCTTTTCCCCTGCTACCTCCCACCTCTCCACACCCCGCCCCCGACTCTGCCACTTTGTGGACATTTTTGGGGTTTAAGTGGGCTCCCTTGACTTTGTACTCATTTTAACAGACCAAAAAACATCTATGATAAGCAAATTTATATACAATTTTACAGTAAATACAACTCTATATAAACATCTTCCACAGAACACTTAGCCCTAGGAGGAGAAGGTGCAAGCACTCAAACACCGAAACAAGAACCAGCACAAGCGAGCCCCATACCTTTGGGGAGCTGGGTTTCGGGTCATTGTCCCCTCTGCTCCTGTCTTGTTCTAGAGGCCAGCCCAGGCGCGGAGAGAGGGAATCGTCACCATTCTCGTGGAGGGGGTTGACTGCATCGTCAAGGGCAGAGCGCCGGGTCTCCACCACCAGCTTCTGTTCCACAGCAGGGTAGTAGGTGCGGGGCTTCTGGTAGCAGTGCTCGCTGGTGATATATGACTCCTCCACAGACCGGGGCAAGGGCAGGGGCAGAGGCTTCTCCACCGCCCCGTTCAAAGTTCTATAGCTTGGGGCTTCCTCCCTGCTCTTGGCTTCAGCGACATGGATGTGTCTGGAATGCGGTCTCCCCTCCGCCAGATGCTGTTTCCAAGGCTGACACCACAGCTGCAGATCAGGGTGTTCCCGGCTTCTGTTGGGAGGGCAAACACAGAGAGGGCTTTGGAGTACCTGGGACCACTGCAGGGGCTTTCCAGTAGAGGGGAAGACCTCCCACCTGGGCCAACTGGTACAAGCCACTATTTGCCACACAAGAGGGAATGTAAATCAGCAGCCTCTGAGGAGACCACTTCCAGGCAAGCTCCTGCTGTGTCACTCACAGTGAGTGGGACTGGACTTGGGAGTCAGAAGGCCTGACCGCATTTCAGCTCAGCCGCTGATTAGCAGTGCAGCTGGGCCGAGTCGCTCAGCCAGCCTCATTCCCGTTTCCTCCTCTGCAAATCTGGCTAACCATCTACCTGTCTGCCAGCAACCACTGAGTCTGCTATAGATGAAGTGAATTAATTTGAATGGAAGTACAGTACTTTGTTGGCAGTAAAGTGCTCTTCAAATGTGACTTACTAAAAATAACCTTAACTTATTAATAAACAGCCATGATAATCCTGGCATGCAACGGTACTCAATTACACAAATCCAGTGGTGACCCGGGAGGGAGGTGGTAACCAGAAGTCATCTAGGCATAGGCCATTAATAACAAAATCTTCTGTTCATACCATTCCAAAGAGGAAAATCTGTTATTAAAGAACAAGGATTCTGCTCCCTTTTTGGGCCACAGACACTTCTGAGAATCTGAAAGCTCTTGCTACATGTATACGTGTACATAAGACTGTGTATGACTTCAAGTTTCCCACAATCATTCACTGTCTGACGTTTGACCCAACAGAAGGTCTTTAATTTACTGGATCATAATCAATTGTAAAAAAGGAAAAACAGAACAGAAAATACCAGAACGCACCATTCTAAGTAAGAGTAGGTGTTTTGTGAAATGTTGGTTTCAGTTTTGTACATGTGAGTGATATAAAATGTATTTCTTACTCTGGGATATATATTTAAGTTTAAAAGCCACGACTCTAGATAAACTTTACCTTTTTAACTCTTGTTTACCACCCAGAACTTCCATTATAACCTTGGATCATTAAATGAAATGAAAGAAAGGAAAGGAGAAAAGGACAGAGGAAGAAAAACTGGGCTTCCCGAGTAAGGCCCACCAGCTACCGGCAGTTCCTAGCTGGCAGGGGTGTTTGCAAGCAAGTGGGAGGACGGACAGGTGCTACTCACATCTGGTTCACAGATGTGCAGAAATGTGTGGGAGCCTTTCCAAATGTCACAATGGCTACTGATTGTCACATATGTGACCTCAGCATTCAGTTCACTGAATTCAGAGATGCTAAATATCCTGTAATGCTCGGTACAATTCCACACATACAGAGAATTATCTCATGGTATAATTGTAAACATTACCTTCACCAGTCCCAACTGAGAAACACTGAAACCAGATCAGCAGGAACTCAGCAGCAACTCCCACATACAGATATCCCCCACCCCACCCCCACACTTCCCTGAAGTCTTGCTGCAGAAATGGAATAGGCCATAAATAGGACAGCATGGAATGATCTTACAGAACCTAAAATTCTGCTCGCAAGGGGCTACAACTACCCTTTCTCGGCTCTCCCACCCTAACAATCCCCAATACCACCCCGATCCACTGGGGAAGGAGAGAAAACCACCAGCATCGAGGCAGCCTGGGTCCCTGGCCACTTCCAACAGGGTATCACAGCCTGTACCAGGAACCTAGGATCCCAGGCACACCTCTGAAATCATAATTGCATCAGAGGAAATGGAAGTCCTTGTTCACTTTCAGGTCTACTGTAGCCTGAAATCTGTTAACTTGGAGCATAGAGGCCACAGTATGGACCTGTTCTTGTACGAAAATCACAAAAGTCTTTTTTCCTTCCTCCTACAATTTTCACCCTCCCAGCTAAGATCTGAAGCCCCAGCTACTACACAAGGATGACCCTGGCCTTTCTTTGTAAGCCCTGTCAATCATGAAGAAGGTATGCATAGCCATGCATGTTACTTTTGAAATGACAACATTTGAAGTTATTCCCAGTTTTACTGTTTGCCTTTGAAAATGAATCCACCAGGCCACTTAGGAACAAAATTTCTGAGAATGAAGACCCAGAGCCTGTGATAGCAGAGACTATCCAGGTGTACAGAGACATACTGGGACCACCTTTCTGTCTCCCAGGCTCTTTTCTCCATATATAATGACTAACAAGATCTCCCTATACTCCCCCCTTGAACTTCTTGGAGAAGTCAGATTTAATTCCAGTACAAAGTCACTGCTATAAAGATGAAGGATCTAGGGGCTTCCCTGGTGGAGTAGTGGTTGAGAATCTGCCTGCCAATGCAGGGGACAGGGGTTCGATCCCTGGTCCGGGAAAATCCCACATGCCGCGGAGCAACTAAGCCTGTGCGCCACAACTACTGAGCCTGTGCTCTAGAGCCTGTGAGCCACAACTACTGAGCCCACGTGCCGCAACTACTGGAGCCCAGGTGCCACAACTTCTGAAGCCCACACGCCTAGAGCCCGTGCTCCACAATGAGAAGCCAACGCAATGAGAAGCCCGCGCACTGCAACGAAGGGTAGCCCCCGCTCGCTGCAACTAGAGAAAGCCTGTGCACACCAGCAAAGACCCAACACAGCCAAAAATAAATAAATAAAATAAATAAATTTATATTAAAAAATTAAAGATGAAGGATCTAAATGGGGATTCAGAACGAACAAGGTTCTGAAATATGGGGCAGGGCTGGAGCACTGGTATTTCAGTGAGAAGAAAGAGAGCACCATCTGACTGAATCCTCAAATGAAAAGAAACATAGCAACATTTCCAATCAGGAGCATCATCTGAGGTTTGCCCTCACCTTCCACCTGTCTCAGTCAATTTCTGGCATCTCGTTAAGAAGAAATTCACTTGGCTTATATGGAGGAAAATTTTCTGATTTTATAAAATGTGAGGGAATACCTAGTCTAAGACATCCAAAACAGGGTCACTTGATTTAGTTCACCTCAACAGATACCGTCACAGTAATGGCTAATTCCCCCAGTAACAATCCTTTCCTTCTCTTACACCCACCTCCACTCTCACTCCTGAGTTTGCTCAGCACACATGGCCACCTGGCTACTAGCCTCCTGCAGTTAGGTGTGTCCATGAGACCACTTGCTCCCCCTCCTGGGGGTCAGAGCAGAGTGGAGGTACAGATGCATCTGCTTGGACCACGCAGATGAGATTAACCCTAATGGAATGCCAGAGCAGTAAGACAGAACGAACCCAAGTCCCCACGTCCATAGCTGGAATCTTGGAGAAAGGCCACCTACCTACCTGGCCTGGACCCCTGCCTACCTCTGGACCATGCCTTATGTGAGAAAGAAAATTCCATTTTGTTTAGCCTTTATTTTTTTGGTTTTGTTATAGCAGCTTGGTTTTTACCCAAATCAACATATACTCTTGCTGAATGTGCCCTGCTCAACCTCTCCTTGCCATGTCAATTTTACTTTGTTTCAATTTTACTTTGTTTACCAATCAAAAATGTTTAGGATGGTAGTTCCCTGGTGGCCTAGTGGTTAGGATTCCAGGCTTTCACTGCCACAGTCTGCAGTCCAGGTTCAATCCCTGGTTGGGGAACTGAGATCCCACAAGCCGCGAGGTGTGGCCAAAAAAGCCACGATGTTTAGGATGAATGGATAAACAAAATGTGGTATTACATATAATGGAATATTATTTAGCCTTAAAAAGGAAGGAAATTCTGATACAACTTACAACACAGACAAACCTTAAGGACATTATGCTAAGTGAAATGAGCCAGTCATAAAAAGACAAATACTGTAGAATCCCATTTATATGAAGTACCCGGAGCAGTCAAATTCAGAGAGACAGAAAGTAGAAGGGTGGCTGTCAGCGGCTGGGGGAGGGGAAACGGAGAGAAGTTGCTTAATGGGTACAGAGTTTGTTTTGCCCCACACAAGGAGTTCTGGAGATTGGGTGCAACAGAGTGAATGTACTTAACATTACTGAACTGTACACTTAAAAATGGTTAAGATAGCAAACTTTATATTATGTATATCTTACCACAGTTTAAAAAACAAAACCCAAAAACTCAGAACAGGAACTTTCCTGGTCGTCCAGTGGTTAAGAATATGCCTTCCAAAGCAGCGGGCGTGGGTTCAATCCCTGGTCTGGGAACTAAGATCCCACATGCCGCGGGGCAACTGAACCCATGCTCTGCAACTAGAGAAGCTCACAACAAAGACCCAGCGCAGCCAAAATAGAAAAAAACAACTCAGAACGGTACAAAAAAAAAAAAACGAACAATCTATAAATACACCATTTCTTTCTCTTTTTTTTTCTAAGGCATTTTATTTTATTTTATTTTTTGGCCGCACCATGTGGCACGTGGGATCTTAGTTCCCTGACCAGGGATTGAACCTGCACCCCCTGCATTAGAAGTGTGGTGTCTTAACCACTGGACCACCAGGGAAGTCCCCACACACTGTATCTTGATTACAGTAGTGTTTGTATATACATTTGCCAAAACTCAATGAACATTTAAAATGGGTGAACTTAATTATATGTAAATTATACCTCAATAGAGTTAATTTTTTTAAAAAAGGATGTTTATCATGTAACTGAGAATCTTAAATAAAAGTCTCAAACTTATCCATCTTATTGCCGATTTTGTGGCTTTCCAGTTTCTCATATTTATCCTGCCCTCTGCCCACGCCAAATCAGACTCATCCCCAAAGCTGCAGGTGCCACACTTACTGCAAGATGCTCATCTTGAGCTGCAGGCCATGCAGAACCTCGATCACTCTCTGCACATCGCCGAGAAGCTGGTGGGTGGCCACAATCTTCTTGGCATTCTGGTGGGAATAGTTCTCTTCTAAAAATGCCAGGCCATGCATATGTCCCCTGCTCAACCACTCCTTGTCATACCAGTACTTGAAGCCAGGTCTCTGACCTAAAGCAGTGACAATGAGAGAGTTAATCCTTGGTCTGAAGGAAACCCAGACCATTTCATCATCGCACAATTATCACACAAACTATTGGAAGGATGGACTGGTGTGTTTATTTTGTTCATTCATTCATCCAGTATACATTTACTTGGCACCTACTATATGCTGGGCTCTCTACTAGGTGTTGGGGATAAGGTAGCGAGAAAAGTATATAAATTTCCTGATCTCTGCGACTGGCCAGAGGTAGAGTGGGAACTTGGATATCTTGTTAAAGCTAAATCACATCATTCCCTCTCCCACTTAAAACCTTCGATGACTTCCTATCGTGCACAGAAGAAAACCCAAAGCCCTGAATGATCTAATGAGGCTGGCAGGCCTGGGCTCCTTCCTGCCCCCCTTGCCCCACCGTTTCCAGAACACATTCAAGCTCTTTCTGGTCTTAGAGTCTCTGCTCTAGCACTCCTACCCCTGTCTGGAGCACTATTCCCCAAGGCCTTTGCAGGACTGGCTCCTTACCACCTCCTCAGAGAGGCCGTTGGTTACCTCCCAAAGTACGAGAGCCTCTTCCGTGCTTCCTAGTCATTCCCGATCTGAGGGCTTTTGCCCCCTCAAAGCATTCATCCCTACCTAACATGTTCTTGTTTAGATGACTTATTTTGACATCTGTTGCTGGTCCAAACCCCACTAAAAGCCAGAAGAATAGGAATTGTTTTGTTCATGGTTATATCCTCAGTGTCTGGCAAAAGGCATCGTGAATGGATTTATCAAATGGAAAGAAGCCCCAAGTGCCCCTCCAACTGTCACCTACCGCCTAACTAAATGAATGGTCAGCCCCCCACTCCCTTCTCTGGACCTCCATTTCCCATCTGTAACAATGACAGATGAACCAAACAGCTTCAGCGGTCCTGTTCATTACAGGGATCCTCAGGAAGGACTGAAAACACAACCACACGTGACTTGGCACAGTGTTTCCTGCTGTAAAAGCCCAGGGAACAGCTTCCAATCAGACTGTTGTTCACCTCTCAATGGCTATAAAGACCGTAAAATAACCCAGGCAAACCCTATCAAGGTCCCTGCGCTCTTTCTGGCTTTTCTAAGACACATGGTGGGGATGCACCTCCACTCTGTTAACAACACCTCTAAGTAACCTTTAAAGAATAGATCTGTTAGATTAAACTTCTGGCCCAAGACTGCAGAATCAAACATAGTCAATAAATGTGACAGTCACTGAGTGCTCAATTCAAGGAATCTATTCCCAGTCTTGGCAATTTAGTTATAAAAGTTCAGAAAGGGCATAGGGATTGATAAAGATGGTGTGGATGATTTCTAAAAAGAGAAAAGTGGACGGAGAGAGTGAGAGACAATAAAGTAGACAAAAGGGTTTTAAATGGTGCCCTAAAGGAGCCCTGGGGATTCTGTGTGGAATTTGAGAGGCAGCTGCCACAGAGGTAGCCTGAGCAGCAGGATTCAAAGCAGCACTACCTGTTTTACAAGACAAAGGTCAGAGACACCAGTTGTCATCTCCTATCTAGCACTAACTGTCTGAGTGATCTTAGGCCAATCATGTCCCTTCTGGGGCTGCTGCTTGCCTGTTAAATGTCAAGGCTAAACTAAGTGGTCTCTGAGATCCTGTCCATCAATTATATTCTACGACTTATGGACTAATCTTCTGACCATATTCTTTCCTTGGGATAAAGGGGAAAACAGAGGCAAGATTGCTCTCTGTCTATAGACTAATCTAGCACTAGAAGACACAGTGTCACAATAGAGGTTATCAGGCCCCAGGGGGACCTACTTGCTGGAAAATGAACTGTGGTAGCCCAGTCCCTCCCTATACAACCGGCAAAATCAAGAGACTTGGTCCCACAAGTCAGTTCTAATTCCAATCTGCTTCATGAGATTAGGAAAGTCATTCACTTCCCTGGGCATCAATTTCTTCCTCATAAGCAAAAATAGGAACAGGAACTCCTACCAGGCCCACCTCATAGGACAAAAAGGAATAACAGAAGCAGAGGCTCTCCAGCATTGTCTAGCTGTAAGGGGACTGGACCCAAGGGGAGCAACCTTACAGGTGATGAATGGAGACTATGTCACATCCCACTGACAGCAAAACAAGAACCACAGATTTATAATCCACCCCTGAGATTTCTGGAAAGGGGAACCCAAGAGCCATAGGCCAGCCCTGCGGTCAAGGAACAACGAAACGAACGGATCCTAAGGAATTAATTCACTGCTCTGGGTGGCAGACAGGCTCTTCGCAAACACACCTTTCCCCTCCCCTCAAGGGCGTATCTCCCTTCGAGGTGGCAACGATGCAATGGAAGGCAGATGCCACCAGAGGGAGCAGAGGCCGGTTTCCAACCCTTCAACAGCCCTGAAAAGCCAAGGACAGAGCCCACATCCTCATGAACTCTCAAGAAAAGGAAAAGGTGCTCGCTCTGGCAGCACATATTCTAAAACCAGAACAACAGAGAAAAGATTAGCATGGCCCCTACGCCAGGATGACATGCAAATCGGTACAGCGTTCCACAGTTTATACAGAGCTTCAGTCGTACAAGATGAAAAAGTTCTAGAGATCTGCTATACAACATTGTGCTTATAGTTTATAAAGAATACTGTACTGTACACTTAGAAATTTGTTAAGAGGGTAGAGCTCATGTTATATGATTTTTACCCCCCCTCCCACACACACACAGCAAAATTCTAGCTCAAGGCCTGGCCTTCCACTAGGTGAACCTCTTCATACATGCTCTCTTACTGCCAAGTTCAGGACAGCTGGCCACCAGGTGAGCTAGCAACAAAGGCGAGGAGGAGGCAGAGTCTAGCCGATGCTGAAGAAATGAGTCTCAAGACCACAGACACTCAGGCTGCTTCACCGCCAGCTGTGCTAAGAAAAAGGCTACATACTGTTAATATCCCTGACTCCAGAAATCTCTACCTGGAGGGTCTTGGCAAACATAACAGGTGTATTTCTCAGGCACATTTTCTTCCAGTAATCCCATGCAGACCCCATGCTGCCAGCACTGGCACTCTTCACACTGTTAGAATTAAAGAAGCAATAAAAATTAAACTCAGAAGGAATCCTCCATCCAAAAATAAGACCCACCTGTGGGGGGAAAGGGGCAGTGGGAGGCGGAAGGAGGAGGGAGGGAGAGGAGGAGGAGGAAGTGGGAGCTGAGCTGCAACCACTCTTCCAGAGCAGCCACTAGCCACCTGTGCTTTTAACATTTAAGTTAACAAACTAAGTTTAAAATTCAGTTCCTTAGTCCCACTAGCCACATCTTAAGTGCTCAACAGCCGTATGAGGCTAGTGGCTACCGTACTGGACAGCACATATGAAGAACATTTAAATTAAACAGTACTGATCTCAGAAAAATGACTATTTTCCCTCCCATTTCTAGAGGCTTTCACTTTTCTGATCACTTTATAAAGAGAGAGGAAAAACTGTTTAAGTCCTTAGAGGGAGGTTAACTTAGAAAGACAAAAAACTGAGTTTGAATTCTGGCTCAGACATTCATTAGCTGTGTGACCTTGCACAGGTCACTTCTCCATCCTGGGCTTCAGTTTCCCCATCTGCAAAATAGGATACTATTCCTACCAACCGTGTGGGGCTGTCTGTGAGGAATCAATGGGTCACATGTCAAAATTCATATAGTAGAGCCCAGCACACAACTTTTATGTATTAAGAGCCTATTACTGCTACGAATGGGTAGGCTAACTCACTTTGATGCCTCCTGGACTCAACATATGCTAGCGCTTTGCATTTGTTCTTTCTAAACCTTACCAACGGTCACACAGCTGAGAAGACGCAACAGTGGATCAGAACACAAGCCTGGCTGACTGCAAGGCTAGTTCTTTTAACCCCTAGGCTCCACTGCCTTCCCTGGGGAAGGGTGAAAGAGAGAAGGGGCAAGAGGCAGAGAGGGAAAGAAAGGAGCAGAGGATATGGGCAGCACTGGGAGACAGACGTGTGGCTGGCCTGAAGATAGCAAGCCTGAGGGCTAAGGGTCCAGAGGAGGGAATGGAGAGGAAAAGGATGCCAAAGGAGATACTAGGACACTTGAAGCAATTCCAAACCAGGGCCCTAAACCTTTAACTACCCAACCAAATGGATAGCTCTGGAAAGTGGACAGTGAGCTTCCGATACTGTCTGGAGGGTGGGCCACCAGCCTGGCCACAAGGGAAAAAGCTCACAGTCCTCAGCCACTTGGAGTCAGATAGGCCCCAGGATCAAAGGGCTTTTATGGGCTAATCATATCAGAATCAACAGGGGAAGAGCTGGAAGAGAGACTTCAGATAAGATGTGATCCAGATTCTTCCATTTCCAATGAGGAAACTAAAGGCTCAGAGAAAAAGAAAAGGGTGTGAGACAACAAAGGCAGTTAGTAGCAGAAAACAGACTAATAATTAAGAATGAAAGTCTCTCTCACCAATGACTTCGTGTCTTAAGAACTAGGATACACCAAAATTGAATCAAAAACACCTAAGCTGAAAATTTCAAAATAACGTTTTTCATGTGGGTCTGGCTAATATACATTATTCATTTTTAAAAAGTTTAAATTGGAACCTCCCTGGCGGTCCAGTGGTTAAGACTCTGCACTTCCACTGCAGGGGGCGTGGGTTCAATCCCTGGTTGGGGAACTAAGATCCCGCATGCCGTGCGGTGGGGTGAAAAATTTGTTTAAATAAATATTAAAAATAAAAGTTTAATTTTTTTGGGGGGGGGAGGGCAGCTGTGCCACGCGGCTTGAGGGATCTTAGTTCGCCGACCAGGGATTGAACACAGGGCCCTGCCCTCCAGCAGTGAGAGCATTGAGTCCTAACCACTGGATCGCTAGGGAATTCCCCAAAAGTTTAAATTTAGAAGTGAACAAGAACAGTAACAGAAAAGATAAAATATCTAAGAATAAATCTGAGACTAAGAATAAAAACATGCAAGGCCTGTGTAAAGAAAATTTTTAAATATTTGAAGGACATGGAGACTTAAGTCAATGAATGGTAAGTTGTACTTTATTCCTGGATAGCAAGAGCCATTATCATAAGGATGACAGTTCTCCTTGGATTAATATATAAAAATAATGTAATGCCAACAAAATAATAAATTAACAGCTCTGGAACTATACAGAAGCCGATTCTAATAGCCAGGAAATTTATTAAAAAGAACAAAAGGGGGTACCAGCCCTACCAGATATTGTTAAAATATTATAAAGGTATAATAATTAAAATAGAATTGTACAAGTAAATATATAGACAGAGAGACCAATGAAAGAGAGAATCCAGAATGAGATCCAAACTACATATGGAAATAGAGTAAATAAAGGTGGCGTTTCAATAATAAGGCATGGTGTTGGGACAACTGGGTAGTGAGAGCCTTCACCTTATACCAGGATAAATTCCAGGTGGATCAAATATTTATATGGTTTTTAAAAGATAAATGAAACCGCAAAAGTACCAGAAGAAACCATGAAAAATTCTTTTATTGACTTTTCTATAAACTGTTATGAACTTCCAATGAGGAAGCAACTGCTATTCAAATCTCAAAAGCCATTAAAGAAAAGTTTGATGTATTTGACCTCACAAAAACAAAAAAATCTATAAGACAAGCCAAAAGACAGATGACAAAGTGGGTACAAATATTTGTAACTGTTCTCACAGCTGATACAAAAACATATCTACAGAAAGCTTACACAGGGACTTCCCTGGTGGTCCAGTGGTTAAGACTCCATGCTCCCAATGCAGGGGGACCAGGTTCGATCCCTGGTCCGGGAACTAGATCCCACACGCTGCAACTAAAAGATCCAGCATGCTACAACTAAAGATCCCACACACCGCAACTAAAGATCCTGCACACCACAACTAAAGATCCCACACGCAGCAACAAAAATCCTGCACGCAGTAACAAAGATCCTGTGTGCCGCAACTAAGACCCAGTGCAGCCAAATAAATAAATTAATTTAAAAAAAAATCTTATGCAAATGGGTATGAAAACAACCAACCATCCAACAGAAAACTGAATAAAGGACATGAACAGGCAGGTCAAAGGAAAAAAACACATCTTAAATAAAAAGATGTTCAAAGCAACCATTATAAGAATAAAGTAATGTAAGGGAACTTGAATTAATATAAATTAATGTGAAATGAAACCAGCCTAATAATATACATACACATTAGTATTTCTAGATTCTAGGATTACATGTAAATATCAATTAATTCTTCATACCTTTATGTATTGCCTGAAGTTTTTATAATAAACATTTACTACTTTCACCACACAAGTGTTATTCTCATGAAAAACTGTTTATAGAGTATAATTTTCATTTATATATACATGTGTATGTATGTATTCTAAAATAACAAGTGATTTATCCCTGGGTAAAAATAATCTGGGTAATCCTTGTTTTCTTCTTTGTAGTTCTTGGAAAATGCAGAAAGTAACAATCAAAATTTTTTTAAGTATATTAAAATAAATTACAAAATGGCTATACTAGTAGATTGTTTTTTCACTTATCTGAAGAGCAAAGATAAAGAAGTTTGATAGTACTGTACTGACAAGGGCGCTGGTAAGACTGTTCTTTGGTACACTAGGGAAAGTTTATAGAATATTGCTATGACACCAGTATTTGTCAAAATAATAAATGCACGCCTACTTTGGTCCTGGAATTTTACTTTCAAAACTTGGTCCTACAGATATACTTACACAAAATTATTCATTACATCACTGCTAAGATTAGAAACAATCCAAATGTCCATCAACAAGGGAAGAGTTAAACAAATGATGATCCATCCATTATGCAACCATTAAAAAGAATGGGGAAGCTCTTTTAGATCTGAAAGTGGAATGGTCTTCAACATATATTATTAAATGAAAAAAAGATACTGAAAACACTATGTATTAAAATAACATTGTGTTAAAAAAAAAAAGATGGTTGTACAGCAATGTAAATGTACTCAATGCCAGTTCACTTAAAGCCACATATATTTAAAAATGGTTAAGATGGTATATTTTATGTTATGTATATTTTATCACAAAAAGAAAGAAAAAAATGGAGAGAATATATTTGATATCGCTTGTTTAGCCACTGAATGTTTCTGGAGTGATACGCAAGAAGATGACATGGGCTGCCTCCAGGGGAAGCAAATAAAGTTTCTAAAATGGTCCAGCACCTAATGTTACATATTTGTTGCTCTAGGGCAAAGGTCAGCAAACTACAGCCCACAGGCCAAATTCAGCTTGAGTCTTATTTTGGTAAATAAAGTATAATATGAACGTAACCATGGTCATTCATTTTTTTGTATTGCCTCTGACTGCTTGGGGCAGAGTTGAGTAGTTGTGACGGAGATCACATGGCCCAAAGCCTAAAATATTTATTTTCTGGTCCTTTAAGAAAAAGTTCGCCAAAACCTGCCTTAGAGCAATTAAAATAATTTAAATATTAAATGGGTTTCCTGATGTTCATTTTTTATGTGGTACCCAGATTTCTCAAACATTCATGATTACTAAGTAGGATTTTAACCTTCCAGTGATTTAAATTAGCACTGGTAAATAAAATCAAATAATAATATACATGAACAATACTGCTACCAAATAGCGAAAATGATCAAAGAAAACTATTTCCCTAAAGTAATCTTCTGGAGAACAAATTCTAAATGTTTTCTAGGGTTGTGCAAATTATCAATGTAAGTTTAAAATTTATTTTAAGAAAAAATGATTTGAACTTTCCTAAATGATGAATATATTTAAAACTAGACGAATACATTTTAAAACTTTAAACTGTATTGTTCCACTTAGCTCCCTCTAAATTTATGCCTTTTGCTAAAGTTACTGAGTGGAAAAAGGTACTCCGCTCACAATGACAGGTATAGTCAGAAACTGTCCCTCTGTAACACAAAGCCAGCTGGACAACAAGTGGACAGCAAAGAAGAGTCTTCTACAACAAAACCCAAGGTGTTCTGAAGTGAGCTCGTCACCACAATGCCAGACAGGAAGCCACAGTGCTGAGCTGAGCTGCGGGGAAGGTCATATGGAGCCTGGGAAGCAGGTAATGGAATTCAGTTCCTGACTCTGCCATGTAACAATGGTGTGGTCTCAATTTTTTCAAACTTAGTTTCCTCACAGCACAAAATGGCACTTCAAGCTCTACCCCGCCAAACACCCCATGATCCTTGCCACTTACAGAACAGTCAATGGAGAAAGTACCATGGTGGATCAGAACTGCATCTCTTATACTGATTAGCTGGAAGAGCCTTGCCAAGAGAGGCCTTCGTTACTCACCCACTAATGATTTCTAAGGACAAATGAGGACCAAATCAGGCTTCCAAGGCCCAAAACTGAGCACACGCCCAGAGAGACAGGATGAAAACTAATGATCTTCAACATACTTTTATTTTATTTATTTATTTATTTTTATTTGTGGCCACGTTGGGTCTTTGTTTCTGTGCATGGGCTTTCTCTAGTTGCAGTAAGCGGGGCTACTCTTCATTGCAGTGCACAGCCTCCTCATTGTGGTGGCTTCTCTTGTTGCAGAGCATGGGCCCTAGAGCGCAGGCTCAGTAGTTGTGGCTCACAGGTTTAGCTGCTCCACGCATGTGGGATCTTCCTGGAACAGGGCTCGAACCTGTGTCCCCTGCATTGGCAGGCAGATTCTTAACCACTGCACCACCAGGGAAGCCCTTCAACATACTTTTAAAGCCAAACTTAAAAAAAAATTCTACTGGAGGGGAAAAAAAACCAAACGGTTTTCATGTTACATAAGTTTTTGAATTCTATTCCACTGAGCATCAGAGATTCTACACATGGGTGTGTTTTATAAAATGAGACTATTTTAGAAGACAAAACAAAACAAAAAATGTACACTCCAAGCTTAAACGTTAAGACAGCAGAGCCCACCAGTACACATAATTCTTTACTGCTAGGCTAACTTATTATCACGCTGTCCTCAGAACAAAGCTTTTCTTCCCATCTCTGATTAACCGAAGTGACTACACAGCATGCTGTTTAGGAAAAGTCCCCATACAACGGCCATGTTCATTAGGCTTGTCTCACAAAAAAAGGAAAACAACTGAGCCACTGAAATGCTCCAGGTTGGCAACCACCGCTCACAACCCCACCTGCATATTAGAGCTCATGGGAAGAGGCCAGCCATTCACATTTTTGAACTTAAAAGTGAAAATTATTCATTTTGAGCTTCCCAAACTACTGCTTTTACCTGTTACACATTTGGGGGTTCTGTGAAAAGAGTCCATTAGGGAAAGGGGTTGTGATGCTGAAAAAGTGATTTGAAAACCACTGACCTAACGCATACTAAAGGTCATAAATATGAGGAGCTATTTGAGACCATTCATGTACCTTGAATTCTCAGAGGTTGCCATGAAGGCTATTAAAAAAAAAAAGAAACTCCCAGAAGAATTCTAACCAACATAAACATGACTTACTTAAAAAACTCAGGTTTCCTGGAGTCAGCCAGGCAGTAGCCACCTCTACCAGAACTGTGATTAAGAGCAAGAGAAGGGCCAGAGGCAAGCAGGTGCTGGCCAGTGATGGTCTCCCCAAGCAGGCAGGGAGGCCCCCCAACAGGCACATCCCAGAAATGGAGACAACAGATACAAATGCCAAGAAAATTAAGAATAAGAAACAGACAAGTTACAAAACTGGCCTCCATCTCTTTAGGCCATAAAGAAACTTCACCTGAGAGAGAAGATATGGATGCATAGGAAGATCAAACTGCCCCTCCAGAGATTTGGGCCCCTACTGTTCAACTCCTCACTGTGTGACCACAAGCAAGGCCCTTCCCATTTGTGGGTCCAGCTGGCCCAAGCAGAGCATAAGAGGTTTAGACTCAGTGATCCCTCAAGTCCTCTCTTATTCTATTCACAGGCTATTTATACCAGCCTGAGATGCAGAGGAAGCTGAGCCAGTAAACAAAGCTCAATTTGCTGCTGACAGTACTGCCTACCTGGGGCTTCTGACATGACAGTACTTTTGCTGGCCTCAGACTGTGTTCCCTCAAAATTCCCTCCAAGGACCAGTTTGTGCTCCTCTATACCTGTGTCTCCTGGAAGCTCCACCTACCTGAATCATGAAGTCATTTTCCTCCTGAACCTCACAGATGCAGCGGACCACTTCAAAATCGTAACGGTCCTCCCCATCAAGTTCCTCATCTGGGTTAGTGGTCACATCAACATCTTGGCCATACTCCTCATCGCTCCAAAGAAAGCTCTCGGAGGAGGAGTCACTCAGATTATCTTCTTCTGAGAAGAAAGGGAAAACAACAGTCACTTTTTAAAATTATAGTTGTAGGATTTTTAAAAAACCCTAGATTGTCAAGAGTAGAAATGACCTTACAGAACTTCTCCTCTGTGAACTTTCACAGAGCTGGGAAACACGAACTCCAATCTGTTCCTCAGGCCTGTCATCTACTAACAGCCCGAATGATACGTGCTGCCCGGCAGTGAACTGAACTCCATTTCCTCATTTTCCTGACAGTGAAGCCCAAGGTCAATGGCTGCTCGAGGTCACAGAGCTCACTGGCAGAGAAACTGCAACTCCACATGAGCCACACAGATCATCATCCCTAACGACTCAAACGTGTTCCCTGACCTCACCCCATCCAGCCGTGACCTGGCTCACAGCCCAGTCTGTATCCACAGCCACCTTTAAAACTCTGTAAACAGCGGGGAATGAGGAAGGGGCAGATTCCAGGGATATTCAGAACCAGAATCACTAGATCTTGGTACCTGATTAGAGGTTATTACAGCTAACCTTTACTGATCACTTATTCTATACCAGACACTGTTCTAAGTACTTTCCATATACTTATTAACTACTTTTAAACTCACAATCACCCTATAAGTTGCTAAAGAAGGGAAAACTTCAAGGTTGACTCAGATTTCCCCAAGCAACCAGGTTAGATGCAGAGGCCACCAACAAGAAATGGAGGAACAGGAGGGGCAGGTGTGCAACGAGTTGGGGGATAATGGATTTGGTTATAGACACACTGGCTTAGAAGTACCTAAGAGACATTCTACTAAGACCAAAGTTGAAGAGAAGGGAAGTTCTGGGAAGGTACAGCTAATGGCCTATTTATTTGATGTACTTCTTGTTTAAAAGACCTAACAGACTACTTGCAGAAGTCCTGAGAGTAGATTACAATATCAACATAAATCCAGCCTTCTCAGACTGCCGTGCTGTACAAATGATCAAGCCAGCAGATCCTCCTTACCGGACATTTTCACTTTCCCTTTGTAGTTTCCAGATTCTGAGCCATGGAGCTGTGGGCTCATATGGACCCCGGGCTTGTGTGAGGACCCACACCTGGTGACAGCAAATGCCTTGGGTGGAGAAGGTTCCTGGGAGGTATCACTGATCTCCTCACTGCAGGCGCATTCTGGAAGAACAAAATCAGGAAGAAATTAGCACCCTCAGACATCACTAGGGCATTCCAGAATCAACCCCATCCAACCAACAGCTCTGCTGTTCAAAGAGCTCAAATGCTCAGAAGCAATTCAGCTAGAACAGATTTAGGGATTGATACTTCTAGCTACCTCCAAAAACCTCAAAACAAAAAGCTTCTTCCTCACCATCACCTTCTCCCCTTTTTCTGATAAGATTGCTTTTCTAAGCCAGAAGATACTTTGAGAATAAAATGTGGAATCCCTTTAGCTCCCAAGACTGGAACACTGATTTTCTTAAAAATCAGCATTTTTGTTGGGGCTAGACACACGCTTTTCAAGAAATGAATCCTTTCTTGAAAGGGTTCAGAGATGTGTGTGCAGACAAATACAGTCATTCACCTGCATATCCTCTCCTACAATGGTGCTTCCAGCGTGACAGAGCACACCGGCCAACACAGCAAGAGGGAGGGCTTTCCAAATGCCAATGTGGCCTTGTAGCACCTGGGGTGAGCTGAGCCCACAAGCTCCATTAAAGGCCTGCTGGCCTTCCTCTCCTCAGAGGCCAAGACTGGGGAGAAGCAACCCCTCCCTACCTACAGTAAGGAAATCCAAGTGAAACGTCCCAGGGGAAAATTTACCAGGTTTGGTTTTCTTTTTCTTTTTCTTTTTCTTCTTTGGCTTCACCCTCACAAACTCTTTGAATTTCTTCTCTTTATTCTTCTCCTTGTCTTTTGCAGCTAGAATTAAATACAAAAGTGTAAGTACTGGCATTCTAACATTTTGTTTTCAATGCCGGGATGTTTATGCTTAAGTAAGTAAGCATGCACAATGTGAAGAACTAAAATGGTCAGTAGAACAGAGTTCCAGGTCTGGTTCTGCCTGGGAGGTCACCTTCCATCCTCCTCAGAGCTCTGCAGCCCCTTCTCTATCATCAAGCCTTTAGACCAGAGGCTGGCAAACTCTGGCCCACTGCCTGTTATTAAAAATAAGTTTTATTGAAAATACACTGTGCTCATTTGTTACATGTTGACCATGGCTGCTGCCACACTTCAATGGCAGATTTGAGGAGTAAAGACAGAGACCTCATGGCCTTCAAAGCTGAAATATTTATTGTCTGGTCCTTTACAGAAAAATTGTGCCAACCCTACTTAGATCACTACTCCTGAACACTGGCTACATACTGCAATCACCAAGGGAGATTTTTCGAAAGTGAATGCCCGGGTCCCACCCACAAAGATTCTGATTCAACTGGCTTGAGGTGCAACCTGAACATCAGGATTTTGTTTGCTTGATTCTTCTTCTTCTTCTTTTTTTAATAACTGAAGTACAATTCATATAATATAAAATCATCCACCTAAAAAGGAATAATTCACACCTTCCAAAAACCACAACTTCATTCTCTGCTACTTTTCACAGCAAAACTTCTTAAGTTATCAATACTCCCTGACAAACTTCTCAATTCAGTTTTCCTAATTCCCCTCTAAAAAGCCTCCCACCTACCACTCAACTGAGACTGTAGTTTTCAAGTTAATAATAGCCTAACCATCACAAAAATCCAGTTGTTTCTTCTATCTTATCAAACATATCTGTAGCATTTCAAATAACTGACCATGCCTTACTTTTTAGGTGTTAAGATATGTTTAAGCATACATATACCCTGTGACCTAGCCATTCCACTCCTAGATATTTACTCAAGAGAAAGGATAATTTATGTCCACACAGAGACTTGTATATGAATGCCCACAGCAGCTTTAGTTGTAATCTCCCAAAATGAAAATTGCCCAAATGTCCATCACCAGGTGAATGGACAAATAACTTGTGGTGTATCCATACAATGGAATACCTCCGACAATAAAAGTATAAACTATTAATAACATGCAGCAACGTAAGTGAACCTCAAAATAAGTGTGCTGAGTAAGAGGAGCCATGTAAAATCTAGTGCATACTGCACGATTCCACTTATATAAAATTCTAGAAAATGAAAACTAATCTATATAATAGAAAGCAGAATAGAGACTACCTGGGGATGAGAGAGGGGGGAGGAGTAGAAAGGAGGAATTAAAAAGGGGCATAAGGAAATTGTAGGAGGTAATGGATGTGTTTACCATTTTATTATGGTAATGGTTAGGTATATATATATATATATATATATGCCAAATCTCATCAAATTATACAATTTAAATATGTGCAGTCCACTGAACAACAATGACGCTTCACTAACCTGTAGGTAGGCAGGAAGGAAAGGAGGGAGGGATAAAGAAAGCAATCCAGTGGCATGCAGTACGTTCACAATACCGTGTGGCCAGCTCCACCCCAGCTCCAAAACATTCCCATCACCCCGAAGTAAGATCACTTACCATTAAGCAGATTCTCCCCAACACCTCAACCCTTGGCAACCACCAATCTGCATCTGTCTCTATGAATTTATCCATTCTGGACATTTCATATATATACAATAAGTGACCTTTTGTGCCTGGCTTCTTTCGCTTAGCGTAACGTTTTCAAGGGCATCAGTGTTTTTAAAAACACTCTCCAAGTGATTCTGATGTAGAATCAAGATGGATCACAAAGCAAGTGTGGGGTAGGATAAGCAGTCAGGTTCAACTGACTTTAACTGAGCACCTGTGTGCAAATATCACAAACATCTCATTTAACCCTAACAACCACCTGTGTATATCATTCCAGCTTCACAGAGGAGGAAACTGAAGCTTGGTGAGGTGACGACACCTGCTTGAGATCATACAGACATTTAAAAACAGGTTCATCTGGCTCTCCAGCACCAAGTCAGCACTAGCTCCGAGGTCCCTCTCCCAAACAGGCATCCAGGAACTGTACGAGAGGACGATGGGCTGCATCACCCAGCTGGCAAGCCTGGCTCTACAGGTAGAAGTTAATCTACTGGCTAAAGAACATAGGACTTAAGGGTCTCTAAGCTCCCTTCCTGTTAAAATACTCTGCAACTGGGAAACAAAGTTCAACAAACAAGAACTCTAGAAAAGACCTTGGTCTAATTTACAAAAGTACTCTTTCTAAGATTAAGAAACCAGAGCCCCCAAAAATAAGGTGACTAAGCCAAAGTCATGCAGTTGATAAACAAAACATGGTTAAATGCCTCCTAAATTTCATTCATAAAAGCTGTCAACAATATTTACTTTTCCTCTGATCCCGGAAACAGTCTTCCTCAGGAATAGAAACAGAACAACTCATTTCTGCACATTCGCTTGGCTACAACCACATTATCAGTCATGGTTTAGATTCGTTTATTTAATAAATATCTGAGCATCCACCGTGTTCCAAACACCATTCTAGGGAGGAGGGAGGGATAAGGCAATGAACAAAAAAAGACAAAAACACTTGCCCTCACAGAACTACATTCTAGTGGGTGGGAGCAGAAAGCAAGTAAGTCATATAGTATTTTAGGAGGTGATTAGTGCTATGGAAAAAATAAAGCAGGGAAGGGGGATAGTAGGGATGAGGGAAGGGCAGATTTGCAATTTTAACAGTCTGTGGTCAGAGAATGCCTCGCTGAGAAACGGACATCTGAGCAAAGACCTGAAAGGAGTGAGAGAACAAAACATGCAGAAATCTGGGAGAAGAGTCTTTCAGGCCAGGGACAGCAAATGCAAAGATTCTAAGGACAGGAAGGCCTTCACTGTTCAAGAAATAGGCACAGGGAACACTCCCTAACTCATTCTACACGGCCAGCATTACTCTAATACCAAAATCAGATAAAGACATTACAGAAAGGAAAACTACAGACCATTATCTCTCATGAACACAAATGCAAAAATATTAGCAAGCTGAATCCAACAATGTATGAAAAGAATTATATATCACAGCCAACTGGGATTCATTCCAGGTATACAAGGAAGGCGGGTTCAACATCTGATAATCAATTAATGTAATCCATCATATCAACAGGCTAAAAAAGAAAAATAATATATCAATTGATGTAGGGTATATGCCCAGTAGTGGGACTGCTGGGTCATATGGTAGTTCTATTTTTAGTTTTGTAAGGAACCTCCATACTGTTCTCCATAGTGGCTGTATGAATTTACATTCCCACCAACAGTGCAAAAGGGTTCCCTTTTCTCCACACCTTCTCCAGCATTTATTGTTTGTAGACTTTTTGATGATGGACATTCTGAATGGTATGAGGTTTTGATTTGCATTTCTCTAATAATTAGTTATGTTGAGCATCTTTCCATGTGCCTCTTGGCCATCTGTATGTCTTCTTTGGTGAAATGTCTATTTAGGTCTTCTGTCCATTTTTTTAATTGGGTTGTTTGTTTTTGGATATTGAGCTCCATGAGCTGTTTGTATATTTTGGAGATTAATCCTTTGTCCGTTGCTCCGTTTGCAAATATTTTCTTCCATTCTGAGGGTTGTCTTTTGTCTTGTTTATGGTTTCCTATGCTGTGCAAAAGCTTTTAAGTTTCACTAGGTCCCACTTGTTTATTTATTTATTTATTTTTCATTACTCTAGGAGGTGGGTCAAAAAAGATCTTGCTGTGATTTATGTCAGAGTGTCCTGCCTATGTTTTCCTCTAAGAGTTTGATCGTTTCTGGCCTTATATTTAGGTCTTTAATCCATTTTGAGCTTATTTTTGTGTATGGTGTTAGGGAGTGATCTAATCTCATACTTTTACATGTAGCTATCCAGTTTTCCCAGCACCACTTATTGAAGAGGCTGTCCTTTCTCCACTGTACATTCCTGCCTCCTTTATCAAAGATAAGGTGACCATATGTGTGTGGGTTTATCTCTGGGCTTTCTATCCTGTTCCATTGATCTATATTTCTGTTTTTGTGCCAGTACCATACTGTCTTGATTACTGTAGCTTTGTAGTATAGCTTGAAGTTGGGAAGCCTGAGTCCTCCAGCTCCGTTTTTCTTTCTCAAGATTGCTTTGGTTATTCGGGGTCTTTTGTGTTTCCATACAAATTGTAAATTTTGTTCTAATTCTGTGAAGAATGCCATTCGTTGGTAGTTTGACGGGGATTGCACTGAATCAGTAGATTGCTTTGGGTAGTATAGTCGTTTTCACAATATTGATTCTTCCAATCCAAGAACATGGTATATTTCTCCATCTGTTTATATAATCTTTGATTTCTTTCATCAGTGTTTTATAGTTTTCCAAGTACAAGTCTTTTACCTCCTTAGGTAGGTTTATTCCTAGGTATTTTTATTCTTTTTGTTGCAATGGTAAATGGGACTGTTTCCTTAATTTTTCTTTCTGATTTTTCGTTGTTAGTGTATAGGAATGCAAGAGATTTCTGTGCATTAATTTTGTATCCTGAAACCTTTCCAAATTCATTGATCAGTCCTAGTAGTTTTCTGGTGGCATCTTTAGGAGTTTCTATGTATAGTATCAACTGATGCAAAAAAAAAAAGCATTTGACAAAATCCAACACTCACTCATGATAAAAATTCTCAGAAAGCTAGGAACAGAGGAAAACTTCCTCAACTTCATAAAGGACATCTACAGAAAACCTACAACTAACTTCATATTTAATGGTGAGAACTGGATGCTTTCTCTTAAGATCAGGAACAAGGCAAGGATGTACCCTCTCAACACTTCTTTTCAACATGGTACTAGACATACATCCTATCTAGTACAATAAGACAAGAAAAGGAAATAAAATATAAATTGGAACAGAAGAAATGAAACTTTATGCTTTACAAGGAAATTGGCCTTTACTATGAGTAACTTCACTGGAAGGATTTGAGCAAATGTTTGATGGGATTTGATGTACCTTCACCCACACACATATAGAAACAATTGCCCAATCCAGTTTTTGGTTTGTAAACTCAGGTTTTAATGACCTCAAACTAAAGTAACTGTCTCCATTAGCTTACTGAAATGTTAACAGCATTAACCCAATCACTAGCAGAACTGGCTGAAGAGATACCACCTAGGTTCTGGATCCCTGAGACAGAAAGGTCCAGATGCAGGATATAAATTGCCAAATGCCACGGCATACCCAGTTATCACCTAGTATGGTAGTTCCTTTGGGCTTCTCCAACAACAATCTTTTTTGCATTTCACATTTTATAAAACAGCATCACAACCTTTAGGGAACCCAACAGGAAGTTAAGAAACGGATGGTGAAGTTCATTCCATACGAAAGATTCCTGAAGACCCTACATTATTCAAACTCACATAATTCATGACTAATATTTCCAGAAAATAAAGGTATAATGAACACACTTTCATTGACCTACCAGCTTTGAAATCATGTGGTTGATGAATTTTGTCAATTTGGTAGGATCTGTATTAATTCAAATTTTATACATAAGGCTTTTTATATCACACAACTTCAAGCAGATCGACTTCAATTTTGCATAAAACACATCTATCTATACCTTAACATGATTACCACTTTACAGAGGAGGAAGTGAAACTCAGAGAAGCTGCAAGATCATATAAATTGGTGTATAGAAAAGATGAACTCAGACCTATGGGTCTGAGGACTTGGGCCATGTTGTGGGCCCTGTGCACTGTCCCTGATACAGGAAATGAGCACAGGGCATGGATCTGCTCTACAGTTCAACACCACCACCACCCTTTCCCTGGCTGTGCAGATTTTGCTGGGTGTAGCCGAAATTGTGGATATCTCCCAGCATCTCTTCTACCCCTCCTTCACTGTGCAGCATCTAAGGGATTTGGACAGGACTGACTTCACACTCACTTAAACTTATAAGAGTAATCCCATGCCCCTTATCACAGTCATAGGCTTAGACAATCTGAGCCTGGGGCAACTGGTTCATAAGGCAGGGACAGGAATGGAGTAATCCAACCCGAACTCGGGACTCTGGTCCAAAGTTTATTAAAATCTTACTTTCTTGTTAGATTTGAATGAAGCAACATGGAGTCTTAAATGATACTGGCTTCCATCCTCTGACCACAAGGGTTTAACCTGAAAACAGCACTGAGAGGTGAGACGATAAGACAACCAACAGGCCTGGAGCAGTATACCTCCCATGGACTTCCCTATTACGTGAACTAACACATCCCCTTTATTGTGGAATCAAACTGAATTGGGTTTCCTGTTACTTGTAACTAAAAGCATCCCAAGTGCTGCAGCTGGTCAGAAATATGGTCATATTAAGCTTTAAAGAGTCCACTCCTGAGGCTTCAATTAGAGGAGTAAGCACTGAGGATAAAAAGAAGAGATATTCTAGGAAATTGTTCTACAGAAACCTGTGTTCTCTCAACACAGAGGGAAGAGAGAAAGCATTCATAGGCTCACCCTGGCTTCTGGCTGAAGACTGTAAAGTTACATGTGGCCATAGGTGACAGAGCTCATAGGGAGAACTGCCCAGCAGGGACTAAGCTAACCCAGGCGAGTCCCTGAGGAACAGGGGCAGACAAGGTGACAACAGGCAGAACTCACTCACTCGTTCGGACTACCCATGTGCACAGAAGTCTCCTACAGGGAGGCACTCCTATTCCCCACTTCAAGGCCCAGGGCCCAGGGCCAGGGCATCCTTCCATGGAATCCTAAAAGACAGCAGAGCCTAAAAGTGAGAGTACGTGTTCTGCAACTAGATTCAAATTGTGGCTCCACTACATGCTAGATGTGTCTATACTGGTTCAAGTTAATCCACTTCATCAGCATCTCAGTTTCTAATCCATAAAGTCATCACAATAGTACCTGCTTCATAGGGTTTTTTTTGAGGATTACACAAGATAATACAAGTAAAGAACTTGGAACAGTGCCCGGCACAAAATTAGCTGTTGTTATCTCGCCTGCGATACTCTCTCCCTGGAAGGTGGTACTCGTCTGTGGTCAGCTCTCTCTCTGAACAGCTTGACCAATTGTTCCATGACCCACAGGACAGACACTTGGCTACAGAGCTTCTTCCTGACTGCCCAGACTTGGCTGGACAAAGAGCAACTTCCTGTCAGGGCTCTGGATCAGAGAGCAGCTTGTCGCCTGAGGAGGGCGAGGCTTTTCCAGATGGCCACTCGTCCTCTCCTCAGGCTGCAGGTGCCCATCAGGAGAAATACCAGAGCCCTTCTTGCTCCCTCTATACAGCCTGCTCCCTATTTCTCCCTCGGATCACTATGTTATGATAGCAGAAGGACATCAGACTGCTGCTTCCAGGGGAGAAGAGGAAAAAAAATGACACCACCCTCCCCTATGGGAGAACTGCTTGTACACCACAGAGCACTGCCACGTGCCAGGGACAAGCAGTGACCAGAGTCTGTTCTGACCTGTACAAGGGGAGGGCAACTCAAGGGCAGAGCAGGTGTGGGTATGCTCTTGGAGGGATTTTCACCACCTATCAGAGGAAATGGTCTCATGGCCTAACACCATCATTTCACTTTGTGTTTCTTTATTTTTTTTTAATATTTATTTATTTATTTGGTTGCACCGAGTCTTAGTTGCAGCTCTCGGGCTCCTCAGCTGCAGCATGTGGGCTCCTTAGTTGCAGCTTGCCAGCTCCTCAGTTGCAGCATGTGGGCTCCTCAGTTGCAGCTCACCAGCTCCTTAGTTGTGGCATGTATGTGGGATCTAGTTCCCTGACCAGGGATTGAACCCGGGCCCCCTGCACTGGGAGCGTGGAGTCTTAACCACTGCACCACCAGGGAAGTCCCTCACCTTGTCTATCTTTCCAGCCTCATCTCCAATTAGTCCCCCACCATGGATCCCACCCAGACACTGGCCCAAAGGGGCCCTCCAATAAACCCCTCCCTCAAGCCCTGCCTTTTTCTACCTTGGCTCATATGGCAGAGACTGCCATGCAGTCTCCAATACCCACTTCTCCCAAAGGGAAAAAAGTACACTTTCAAGCTTCCCCTGAGTGAGGTGTGGCCACGTACAGATGTTCTGGCATATGGGATATGAACAGAAGTGATGTGTGGCACTTCCGGGTTGTGCCCTTAAAGGAAAAAGGCATGCCTCGCCTTTCCCTTCGCAGCTGCGGAAAGACAGGCAAGGTGGTGAGCGATCTGGGTCCACACAGAGAGAGCAACACCTTGGGCTGGTGGGGCACTCAGGAGGAAGCTGGCCCTGGACACCTGCTCAGAGCCACAGCAGAGCCACTGTGGAGAGCCTGCAGTTTGACCAAAGACAGAAATAAACCTCTGTCTTAAGCCAGCTTCTTTGGTATTCTCTTTAAGGCACCATAATCTATATCCTAATTAAACTCCTATTTCTCCCTTCCCTTTAAGGGGAGAGGGCACGGTTCTGTGAGAAGGCCAGTCTAGAACCACAAGAAAAGATACAAAGAACTGCCCACTCTGGTGCTCCAAGGCTCCTTTCAGCCTAAAGCCAAGGTTTACCCAGAGTGAGAATACGAATGAAATGGATGTAACGATAGGTAATGAGCACAGGTGAGCCTCCCTTTGATCCTCAAATATTCTTTCTGCAGCAAACCTCTACTCAGGACTGAACTCACCTATGCAGAATCAAACACAAGCACCAAGGAAGCCTAAGCTCACCCCTGGAAGAGAATTTACTAAATGGATTCTGGTATTCTATGAAACCTCATTTGGAAAAGCAAATCTAAACTGACCTTCCAAATTAACTTCTGTGACTAAAGGCCTGGCTGAGCGAAAAGGAAACATCTGCAGGCCAGAGTCAGAAGGGGTACCTTAGGGACAGACAACCATGACAGTTTGTTCCTCTCAATGCCTCTGAACTTTGTTCTGCTTGTTCCCAGCATAGGGATCCCTTTCCTATTCCCCTGCCTTCTGGTTCACCCCCTACCTACCCTCACACTTTGAGGCCTAACTCAAATGTCACCTCCTCCTCTCGACATCCCAGCCCCTGCTCTTCAGGCAAAATCTGAATGTGTTCCCACAACACTTCACACATTCTTTACATAGAACTTAGTAGTCCTCACTGTAACTGTTTATGTGCTTTTCTCCCCACATGAAAGAGCCCTGCCTCATTCATACCTAGTCCTACATCATAATTTTGGAAAGGACGAAATCAGATCTGTGAAGAGCTCAGATCACAAGTGAACAGTAACAGAATTGCTACTAAGATAGAGTCTGTGGACTTCAGACCAGAACTGCTTCTCCTGCCTAACTTTGCCAGCAGGAAAATGGTTGGGGAGGATAGACCAAAAAATAAATCTCTGCAGAGCATTTTCTGGTCCTGCTGGACCAGAAGCCCCAGAAATCTCCATCTGAGAACTCTATTAGAACCCAAGTTCCCATAATCAGAGTACTTGGCATAAAGGGAGTACTTTTTTACAGTAATTGTCCCCAAATAACTGTCCCCAATTACAGTACAGTAATTGTGCTGTCCCAAGCAGCACACATTCTGTAATATTTTGATTTTCACTTAAGCACAGCGTCAAGTTCACACTGCCTGTGAACTAGGACACAAGCTGCCTGGTGTCAGAGTCTCACCTTGAAACATCTCCCCACTTGAACTCCCCCCACTGTCTGAAATTCCACCCCTAAAGATAAGAGCTTTCTTAGAAGCTGAGGTGAAAACTAGATGTGCTGAGAGAACAGATGATCTGTTTAGCTGGTTTTATTCTTTCAAATCTTAAGAAGTTTAGTCATCAGGTTAGTCAAGCACGCAGCAAATCCATGAGGAAACGGGAGACTCTGATGTGAAAAAAGTGAAGGCAATGCCTGGAACAGGGGGTGCCTTCTGGAGGGCTGCGGCCTATGGAATATGCTGAATATGCCTCTGTGTTTGCTCTCACTGATATCCAGCGATGTGATGAAGGCTGAACATGTCTACTGACCCCACTTCACAGATGGTGAGAACTGAGGCTCCTGCTGGTTAGTGGCAGAGGCAGGACGAGTGGCCAGGTTTTTAATTTCCCAGCTAGAGCACAGCAAGATGAATGGTCTAGTTTGCTTCAGCCTGGGAACTGCTGGCAATCTCAGCAATCAGGCCCGGGAGAGCTGTGAAAGGGTCTGTGTGGTCTGTGTCCACCTGACATGGGGGCGTAGGGGTAGGGGGGATATGTCCCTTCCTGGCTGCACAAACCTGCTCTCCATCTGAGAGGGTACAGGAATGACCAGGCTATACCCCAACATGGGTGAGAGGCCTGTGCGGTACACTAAGCCACCAAATTGACCGGTTTTACAAAGGACCAGCAGGGGGGTAACAAGTTAAAACACAGGGATTTAAAATACCCTTCTGTTCCCCCTAAAGCATTTTGTAATTGTCCACCCCTGCCAGCCTGGCGAGTATTCCCATAGCAGATCTTGTTATTTTAAAACCTGTCAGGCAAATTTCCCCAATTCACCAAGGGACTTCCAAACCCCAGTGAAAGGGATCCTTCTGCATTGAAAGAGAATTTTAGAAATCCCATGTCGGTATACTGGTATGAGACCCAAATGTAGTACATAAAAATAGAAAATCACTCACTCAGGTTTCTTCATTTTATCAACATGGCAACACCTTGTCTATCGGTTTTGCAGCTTACCAGAGGTCAGATGAGTTTAGAACTCAGCTCTCTGACTGCCTGGGTTAATGTTTTCACTAAGATAAAGACCTAGTATTTATTAAGAGTTTACTGTAGGCCAGACATTGTGCTAAGCATTTTACATTAGGTCATTTAATGTAACAAAGTTCTGAGGTAGGTACGTATCCCCATTTCACAGATGGAGAAACTGAAGCTCACAGTTCTTTGCCCAAGGTCACAGAGGAAGCAAGCGGTGGAGGCTAGATTCAAATTCAGGTGTGCTGACTCCAAGCCTGCTCATATTACTCAACACAAATCAAGACCCTCAAGTGTAGTTAATCAGGAATTCCAAAACCAAACAAGAGGTCCGCACACCCTCTTGTGCAGGAACACCCACCCTGTACTCAGGGCAAGGTGCCTCCTCGGACAATTACCATGATTATCCGTTATAATCACCATTCGGATAAGGAAACAGAACCCCAGCACCCCAGGAGTCTCCTTCCTGCCCCACTTTCAGTCATTCATCCACCTACCCCCAAGGATAACCACTGTACTGACCCCAAACATAACAGACTCATTCTAATCTGTTTTTGAACCTTATATACATATCTACCGTATCATATATATGAGTTTATGTTAGCTCCGTTGGCTCAACATTATATTTGTGAGATGTTGGTGGGTATAGCTGTAGCTCATTCACTCACTGCTGTATAGTATTCCACTGTATCAAGACACCACAATTTATTTACTCGGTTTATTCTTCACACATTTATTTACTGTGAATAAACACTTGAGCTGTTTCCAATTTAGGGCTCTTAAGAAGAGTGCTGCTTTGAACATGTGTGCACATTTCAAAATAATTTTAAATGCCTAACATAAAGACCTTCCCAGCATTTTTGGGGGGGCAAGTAGTTTAACCTCCATGTTACATACTAGAAGATGAGGGATTTAATCAATACCACAGAACTTTGAGTGGCAGAGCTGGGTCTCAAACTCAGACCTTCAGGCTCCCCGACCACTGCTCCTTCCTTCCTTCCACCACAGCACTGAAAAGGGAAGGAGGAGGGGAGGGTGCAGACTAAAGTCAGAGGTCAGCTGACCAGAGCCAACCAGCAAGCCAGGCCAATCCGTAGAGAGAGGGGCTCAGAGAGAACCGTCCTCAGAGCAGACCAAACCCCTCACATCACGGTTTCCTCTCTCAGGCTGTCCGAGAATGGCGCTGCGGTGGGAGCCCAGCAGAAACAGGGGAGGTTTGTAACAATTACGACTCTCATCTAAAAAGTACAAAACAAACGTTTTTCTCCTTGAGGAAAAACAAGGAGATAATCACTTCAAATTCCTAAGACTAGGCAAACTTATGTCAGATAATACCAAAAGCTGGTGGGGATATAGACAAATCACAGAGCTGACAGGAATGTTGAAGTCAGAACCACCATTTTCAAGTACATTCTGGTACATTAACTAAAACCCTTCCATCTAGCAATTCCTCGTCTAGGTAAATACTCAAAAGAAATGATCACGCACAGGGGATGTGTACACAGGCAGTCCCTGAAGCATCATCTACAAAAGTAAAAAACTAGAAACCTCATGACCCTGAGTAGGAAGGGGTTAAAGAAACTCTGGCATACTTAACTATTGTTTAAAAAAAAAAAGTTACACCTAGAAGGGCGGATGGGCGTGCCCAAAACCCCACAATACAAACACCAGCTGAAGAATCAACGAGATCCACCTACAGGTTTCAACCGGGATGAAGACGAACATAATGCTAAACAAAAAGCAGCAAGTTCCAAAAGACTAAGTATAATATGATACTATTTATACATATTTTTAAAAGACATAAAATACTCTATCATTTACCAATATAAATGTTAATAACACTCGAAAATACTATATGGAGAGGAGGGATAAATTGGGAGACTGGGACTGACATATACATACTACTTTATATAAAACAGATAACTAATAAGGACCTACTGTGTAGCACAGGGAACTCTACTCAATACTCTGTAATGGTCTATATGGGGAAAGAATCTAAAGAAGAGTGGATATATGTATATGTATAACTGAGTCACTTTACTGTACAGCAGAAACTAACACAACATTGTAAATCAACTATACTCCAGTAAAAATTTTTTTAAAATACTATACATTATTTCTCAACATATATGCATGTATTTGGGAAAGCATAAAGGGAAAGAAAGGAAAAGCAATTCAGGGGGGTTGTACCTCATCCTAGTGCTTTGTTTCCCTTAAAAAAAAATCTGAAGGAAATATGGCAAAATGTTAACATTTTTAAGTGTAGGTGGGGGTTAGATGCATACACGTTTGCTATATATAATCCTGTGTACTTTTCTATATATTTAAAATATTCCAGAAGTTTTAAAATAAAAGACTAAAGTCACTACAATATTTTTTACCTATCAGATTAGCAAAAATTTTAAATTTGATAATACTGATAAGATTGTAAAGAAACTGGTGTGCATAACCAGTTGGTGGGAGATTACAAACTGGTACAAGCTCTTTGAAGGGTGATTTGGCATCATCTATCAGAAATTTAAATATGCATACCCTTTTCCCAAGCAAATCCCGCCTCCAGGAACTTATCGCATGAATTTATTCATACACAAGAGCAAATTAATCTTCAGGAAGGTTTACTTTGCTTTAGCACTTGGTAAGAGTGAAAAAATGAGTGAATCATAATTTTCTGTAGGAAAATGTTTAAAGTCCAGTACACCCATACAATGAAATAATGGCCACTGTCAAAATGAGGTAGAGCCACATATCTATGCTGACATGAAATGAGGGCCAAGGTATCTTTAATGAAAAAAGCAAGCTGCATATGATACCAACTGTATAAAAAGATATTTTCTATTAGACATATAAGAAATGTGCAGTTTGGATACGCACAGAAAATATCTGAAAAGTTATAAAAGAGTTTGTTAAAAATAGGTATATCTGCAAGGGAGGGAGGGCTACCAGTGGGAGGGAGGCTTTTCCCCTTAGTATTCTTTTGTATGGATTTTACTGCAATCATACGTCACTTTTATATTGGGGGGGGGGCGTGTACAAAAACTACAGATTCTAAACTTAGAGCCACTGAATTGGAATGCTGTAAAGCTGGGTCCAATAAATCTGTTTTGGTTTTTTTGGGTTTTTTTGCGGTACGCGGGCCTCTCACTGTTGTGGCCTCTCCCGTTGCAGAGCATAGGCTCCGGACGCGCAGGCTCAGCGGCCATGGCTCACGGGCCCAGCTGCTCCGCGGCATGTGGGATCTTCCCGGACCGGGGCACGAACCCGCGTCCCCTGCATCGGCAGGCGGACTCTCAACCACTGCGCCACCAGGGAAGCCCAAATCTGTACTTTTAACAAGTCATCCAGTGACTCCCAGGCAGCTGAGTTGGCCACTGCTCCAGGTGAGACCTGGGCCAGGTGACACATGGAGGGGAGGAAAGGATCTCATTGACAGGTCTCTCTCAAGTTCTCAGAAATAAGCTTGCCCCCAGAATGAACCATGTATTCAATGGCAGAGAGATATAAGCTTATCTAAAGGACACAGAATGGCCACCAAAGCCAGTGGGACTGGCCAGTAAGACATTATTAACATCCCTAAGGAATCAGCGGCCCTAATAAAACAAGCACTGCCCAGGCAAGAGGACGCTCCCATCTAACAACTGAGCCTGTCCTTTCTTCTTTGTGCCAGGAATACCCACAACCAAGAGCACCAGGCAGAATGAGACCTAGGTTTCCTTTTTACTCTCCAGAAGGGAGGCATTCGATAAACAGTCGTTGAATGAACAAGTCAATCTATCTTAGCCTGAGGCACTTCTAACTCCAGTGCTCTGCTCCAATGCTCAATAAACAAGGTCTAAGCTAGACAGAGGAGTTTTGATAGCTGTTGGCTTCGTTTTAAATAAATAACTGGCACCTGGCATTAAGCATCATTTACTGCTATCTGATTCAGACCACCCAGCTTTGAGAGATATCCATCCACTGGTGGGTACCTGAGCAGGACTCTGGTGAAGTCACTAAGGTGGAGAGTGCTGCCACGTCCTGCAGCCCACATGGGGAGCCCCTCCTGGGTGACTACTGGCCAGCTGGCCTTCCTCAGGCAGCTCCTTTTAGCTCAATACTTGGGCTCACCAAGTGCACAGCTAGACTGCATACAGCTAGTCTACAGCTAGTAATCGAGCTGCGTGGGCCAATTCTGTGGCCACCAGATATGCAGCTACCAGCACCTGAAATGTGGTTAGTCTGAACTGAAATGTTCCATAAATGTAAAACACATACTGGATTTTTTAAAAATTTATTTTATTTGTTTATTTTTGGCTGCGTTGGGTCTTTGTTGCTGTGGGTGGGCTTTCTCTAGTTGTGGTGAGCAGGGGCTACTCTTCACTGCAGTGCGTGGGCTTCTCATTGTGGTGGCTTCCCTTGTGGAGCAGGGGCTCTAGGCACATGGCCTACAGTAGTTGTGGCATGCGGGCTCAGTAGTTGTGGCTCACGGGTCCTAGAGCACAGGCTCAGTAGTTGTGGCGCACGGGCTTAGTTGCTCTGCAGCATGTGGGATCTTCCCGGGCCAGGGCTTGAACCCCTGTCCCCTGCATTGGCAGGTGGATTCTTAACCACTGTACTACCAGGGAAGTTCCACATACTGGATTTTAAAGGCTTAATACAAGAAAAAGAATACATAATAGCTTATTAAATAGTAATTTCTATGCTGATTACATGCTGAAATAATAGTATTTTGGATATTTTGAGTTAACAAAATTTATTAAAAGAAATTTCAGGGACTTCCCTGGTGGTCCAGTAGTAAAGAATCCACCTGCCAATGCAGGGGACGTGGGTTCGTTCCCTGGTTGGGGAACTAAGATCCCACATGCTGTGGGGCAACTAAGCCCACACGCCACAACCAGAGAGCCCATGTACTGCAACCACTGAGCCTGCGAGCTCCAGAGTCCACACACCACAACTAAAGAGAAGGCTGTGTGCCACAACGAAGATCCTGTGTGCTACAACTAAGACCCAACTCAGCCAAATAAATAAATATTAAAAAAGAAAGAAGTTTCACCTGTTTCTTTTTACATTTTAAAATGTGGCTAGAAGAAAAAGTTACAGGCTGACTCACATTATATTTCTAATGGATAATGCAGCACATATGACTAAGAAACTGCCACTTGACACATTATGTCTTCACAGCCTGGCTAAGAACTGACCTCTCACAGGGTCAGAGATCACCTTAGTCTGCATGGCCCTGACCTGCTGTCTGAAACCCAACTCTGTACTCCCTTGGGAACACTGTCAGATGTCCCAGGAGTTCCATATACCATCTAATGCCTATGTATTTTAACAGAGAAGTTCAAGCCAAAAAATATATAGTGATGTTACAATTTCAGGTAAAACGAAGCTGGGAAGCTTGTAGAATTTACTGGAAACTCATTAATTATTCTGAAACTCCCAAGGAACATGTAATTCTTCAATTTCTGTAAGTTTTAGAATAAAACGTTAACATGAGATTTTATGGTAACCCTTACTACCACCACTGTAGTTTCTATGTAAAATAAACAGTGTTGTCAGAAAATATCTTCGGTTGCAATTATGACAAAATTGGACCCAGAAGGAGAATCCCACATCACCTCTTAGTTCTTCTGTCCTGTTAGCAGGGATGGGATGACTGCACCCATGCTGTTCTGAGCACTGGTTCTCCTGCTGGCTTCTAACAGAGCTCCCTTTCCTTGATTGTTCCCACTCCATACCAAGAGTACCAAGACCTTCAGAGGCTAAGTGACTTTGTCAAGGGTCAACTTGAGCAGCAAGAGGTGGAGGTAAGAATAAGAGTCAGGCATTTCTACTTCCTCCAAGAAGGCTGCAACTCCACAAGGCAATTCCTGAGGATCGCTTGTCATTTTCAATTTAGAGGGATTCAACTGGACCAGACCAACCTAACACCCGCTTTCTGTGTCAGCCCTTCGTGGTACAGATACAACCCAGAACCAAAATGCTTACTTGGGGAACTGGCCGAGACCCGCTTCCTGGTCAGGCTCTCCTGGCTGGCCTTGTCTGAAGCTGAAGAGCCCCTCGTCTGGACATGCCTCTTTCCTGAGTTCTCCTCTGGCTCTGGTGGCTTCTCCATTCCGTGGAAATACTTCATGTGATAGTGCAACAGTTTGGCTTTGCGGAAAAATTTTAAACAATCCACAACCTTGCACCTAAACTTGTGATCTAGGTCGACAGCTGGTGCTTTAGATGTCACAAAATCATCTGTTTTCTTACAAGTATTTGTTACTGAAAAAAAAAAACAAACACAAAGATCCCTCATGCTTATTCGAACTATTACAATACATGCGTTAACACAACACATGGCAACAGAGAGTGAGAGCGCAGCATGCATATGTAGACGGAGACATCAATGACTACTGCTGTTTGAAAGAATGGTGTAACTTCAGGGTAAATAACAGAGACTCAACTGTGATTCATCTTTTGAAAGAAGAGATCAACTTTTTTTTTTCTTTTTTAAAGCAGCCACACAAGTTCTCAGGGTTTCAGAAGAACAAGGGAAAATCCTAAAAAAAAAAAAAAAATCAGGGATCCAACCTAACACTTGTTATTCATAGGTTGAACCAGATTCAGACTTTCTACCATCCCGATACCTTTGTGTAGACAAGACTAGAGAATATTCTGGTGGGATCTCTTTATGAAACTGAAAGGATCTTACAATGGTTTTTGCACAAGGAGAGTAACTATTACAAAGCTTTTAGTATTGCGCTTTTGAGATTTCACTACCGTGTACTCTGATCAAGAAGATTCAGAAAAGAGGAGGAAAAAAAGACAACCAACTGAATGGAGCTGGAAGGCATGTGGAAAACTTGGAGAACTCAATGATCAAATTCAAAGAGACAAAAAAAAGTCTGACACCCTCTCCCCAAACCAAATAAACTGAAGGCAATGGTCTGTCATGAATCAATGACAAAAAGTAATGCTGTCACAAGGAATTCATGAGTGTTAGAAACTCAGTTTATTGAAGACTCCCTTCACAATGCCCTCACCCTAATGAGAGCAATCACCATAAACTCAAATCACTCCTACTCTACAGATTAAGTCACCCAGGAATATCCTGAATGGACAGAACTTTCTTGACTGAATCAAATTTTTCCTAAATGCAATGACACAATTTCCATTAGAAGTGAATAGCATGCTGAACTTTTGGTAAATATTATGATTATTTTTTCAAGTACCATTCCATAATCAGAAGGAATTTAAAAAAATTATTAAGCTCAATCTGAATCATCCTCTACATTTCAAAATCAGCACTAGGGTATGATTATAAAACTGGTAGGCTTGGGACTTCTCTGGTGGCACAGTGGTTAAGAATCCACCTGCCAATGCAGGGGACGTGGGTTCCAGCCCTGGTCTGGGAAGATCCCACATACCGCAGAGCAACTAAGTCTGTGCGCCACAACTACTGAGCCTGCGCTCTAGAGACAATGAGCCACAACTACTGAGCCCCACAAGCCTAGAGCCCGTGCTCCGCAAGAGGAGAAGCCACTGCAATGAGAAGGCTGCACACCACAACGAAGAGTAGCCTCCACTCGCTGCAGTGAGAGAAAGCCTGCATGCAGCAACGAAGATCCAACGCAGCTATACATACATACATACATACATACATACATAAAACTGGTAGGCTTGATAATCTGACAGATTCTGTTACATAGGCATTTAAACAAGTAACAAATTATATACACATACACATCCCAAAGCATAATGCCTTAAATCACTTTCTATCCATGACAAGAGACATAACAAAGAGGTTCAAATCAGATACAGTTAAGAAAAAGTAACATGAAATGAAATGGAATACATACTTCTCACGCAAATAGTTGTACAGGAAAAACAAAAAAGTCAGTGAAGAAATTCAAAATTCAAACCTCCAATACATCCTAAAATTCTTCCTTAAAATACAAACAGTTTCTGTGGAACTTCCTCCCCTTCGGTCTATTAAGTTGAACCATACGAATTTGCCGTTTTTGTAGATTAGATATTGGCCATTTCATATGGTCGAAACTAACAGTTCCCTTTCCATCTGACACTGTTTCAAAAAATCACTGCAGAAAACTCCACTTACCACTGTGTGAAGAAAGCTAAGGTCCGAGGAGGTCAGAGAGCATCAACCCTGCCTACTATCACCTGAAGACCTCAGCAGTCAAGTTCAGCTACAGTAAACTCAGCCATCCTTTGGCTTGTGTTTGAAGCCCTGTTTGTGATCAACTTATTTATAATAGAAAAGAAGAATGCCAAAATACAAATACCTTTGAATTAAAAAAAAAAGTTAAAAATGAGAACTTTGAACCAATTCCATGAAGAATTGCCACTCTTTCTATTGAAAACCTTTGCACCCTTGTGTACACACATGGGCCATTTGCATAAGGCAAAGACAGGGTGGTGGTTAAAAGTGTGGGCTCTGCAGCTGGACAGCCTGGTTCAAATCCTAGCTCCTCTAATTACTCCTCCTGCCTCCTCAGTTTCCTCATGTGCAGAGTGGAGATAGTAATAACAGTAACTACTTCACTGAGGTGTAAGAATTAAATGAATTATGTGCAAAGATTCTAGAAAAACATCTGGCACATAATAAGTGTTCGATAAATATCAGCTCTTATTACTATATAGTTATCATTTTGTTCAATATCCTGGGATAAACTAGAATGGAAAAGAATATTTAGGCGTCGGGAAGCGCCGAGAAAAAGGCCTGTGGGCCACCGGGGGACTCCTATCTTCATGGAGTTAAAGTCTTCCCGTCTGAGAAGCAGGCACCCAATCCCGCGCAGGCCCAGCACGTGGACGCCGTAACTGTGCATTTCGGCTTCCCTCCTGCACCCGAGGAGCCCCTGGCCCTGGAAGGGGCCGGGGCGGGCACACTTGCCGACTCCGGGTGTCATCTCTGCCCAGACTGAGGGGGAACGGGGCCCCCAGGAGAGGGCGCCCGGCTCGGCCTGTCGAGTGCCGGGCAGGCTTCTTAGAGAAGAAACCTTCGAGCTGAGGCCTGAGGGATGAGTAGTAGTTCTTATGCCCCAGGGAGTGACGTGGGGTGGGAGAACCTAAGTCTCGGATTTTAGGAGCTTTGTACGCCACCACACTGAGCTCAGAGGAGTTTGCACCTGCCTTATTGTTGTAGTGACCCTATTGTTAATGGGCTGGAGACTTTAAAGACGTTTCAAGTGTATCCAGGGTGCTGACAAGACAATGAAGACATCTGGATTTGAGAGTATGGCCCCGCGTGTGTAGCAGTCACCTTGACTGGGTGTGTAGGGGGCGGGGATAGGGGGATGACCCTGTGGCCACCATCCTGGCAGGAAGGGTGGGGTCCTGGAGGCTGAGATACCTTGCCTGGCTGGAGAGGAATATCCTGGTAGGAAGCGAATCCCCAGAGTTTGAGATGGGAAGAGAGAGGGCAGAGTCAAGGACAACACTAGTGCCAAGATTAGGTGCCTGGGCTGTAGCTTGAGGGGTTCTGTCAATGAGACTTAGCCTGAGACTACATTGGGTCTTTGTTTTCAGATAATAGTTTTCCTTTTAATAAAGACCAGTAGAAGTTTAAAGAAAGAATATTTAGAAAAGGATGTATATATATTATTTCAAATATAAAATAATCTTGATAAACAGGCTTATGTCATTTATGGAATGTGGCAAGAGACAGATACTGGGTTGGCCAAAAGTTTCGTTCGGTTTTTTCTGTAAGATGGCTCTAGTTGCACTTGTCTTTAACTTCATACGAAACGATTTTGCTAGATTGTATGTGACAGCTGTCATATCAGCATGCATTAAACAAAAAACCTTAACAAAACTGATGAATTTTTGTGTAGCCATTTTTAATACTGAAGATGGAAAAAAAAGCAACATTTTCAGCGTATTATGCTTTATTATTTCAATAAGGGTAAAAACTCAACTAAAACGCAAAAGAAGATTTGTACAGTGTATGGAGAAGGTGTTGTGACTGATCGAACGTGTCAAAAGTGGTTTGCGTGGGGCTTCCCTGGTGGCGCAGTGGTTGAGAGTCCACCTGCCGATGCAGGAGACACGGGTTTGTGCCCCGGTCCGGGAAGATCCCACATGCCATGGAGCGGCTAGGACCATGAGCCATGGCCGCTGAGCCTGCGCGTCCGGAGTCTGTGCTCCGCAACGGGAGAGGCCACAACAGTGAGAGGCCCGCATACCGCAAAAAAAAAAAAGTGGTTTGCGAAGTTTCATGCTAGAGATTTCTCGCTATATGATGCTCCACGGTAAGGCAAACCAGTTGAAATGAGGTTGACAATGATCAAATCTAGACATTAATTGAGAACAATCAATGTTATACCATGAGGGAGATAGCCGAGATACTCAAAAGATCCAAATCAAGCGCTGGAAATCATTTGCACCAGCTTGGTTATGTTCATCGCTTTGATGTTTGGGTTCCACATAAGTTAAGCAAAAAATACCTTCTTGACAGTATTTCTGCATGCGATTCTCTACTTAAATATAATGGAAACGTTTTGTTTTTAAAACAAATTGTGATGGGCAATGAAAAGTGGATACTGTACAACAGCAGCCCCCAACCTTTTTGGCACCAGGGACTGGATTCCTGGAAGACAATTTTTCCACAGACCTGGGGTGGGGGGTGGGGGGTGGGGGGTGATGGTTCAGGCAGTAATGGGGGCAGCAGATAAAGCTTTGCTCGCTTGCCCGCCACTCACCTCCTGATGTGTGGTCCAGTTCCTAACAGGCCTCGGACCAGTACCAGTCTGCGGCCCGGGAATTGGGGCCCCCTACTATACAATAATGGGGAACAGAAGAGACCATGGGGCAAGCAAAATGAACCACCACCAACCACACCAAAGGCCGGTCTTCACCCAAAGAAGGTGATGTGTATATGGTGGGATTGGAAAGGAGTCCCCTATTATGAGTTCCTGCTGGAAAACCAAACGATTAACTACAACAAGTACTGCCCCCAATTAGACAAACTGAAAGCAGCACTCAACGAAAAGCATCCAGAATTAGTCAACAAAAAATGCATAATCTTCCATCAGGATAATGCAAGATCACCTGTTTCTTTGATGACCGGGCAAAAACTTACAGCTTGGCTGGGAAGTTCTGATTCATCCACCATATTCATCAGACACTGCACCTTCAGATTTCCATTATGGTCTTTACAAAATTCTCTTAATGGAAAAATTCCCTGGAAGACTGTAAAAGGTACCTGGAACAGTTCTTTGCTCAAAAAGATAAAAAGTTTGGGGAAGATGGAATTATGAAGTTGCCTGAAAAGTGGCAGAAGGTAGTGGAACATAAGGGTGAGTATGTTGTTCAATAAAGTTCTTGGTGAAAATGAAAAATGTGTCTTTTATTTTTGCTTAAAAACGAAAGGCACTTTTTTGCCAACCCAATATTATAATTATCAACCAGAGTGAAACATTCCTTTGACCAGCCCTCAAAAGCTCTGGCTGGGAGACACATCACTCTGTAAGCATTCAGTTTTGTCTACATCCTACTAGAAATGTGAAATCCAAAACCAACCACAAGATTCCTGGCATGGCCATTCAGTGGGATTACTACCCCCACCTTTCAGGACATCTTACTTTCACTAATTCAGCCTCGCCAAAATTTTTTAAAATATTATATTACGTGGTGCTGGACAGTACACCAAGCTTGATCCACCAAAATCCTGAACTTTGTCCTGTTTGCCTTTTTAAAACACAAGTGCATTTCCATTTCCCCCAAAAGTTTTATCAAATTATACACTGGAAGTTACATTTAACCCTAATAAACTCCATCTTATTATTTTAGTCCAAGAATTTTATAACTCGTTTCTGTAATCCTATGTATTCTTAGGTCTTTACCCAAGCTGTTGATAAAGATCCAGTAGGACAGAGCTGAGGACAGCCTTCAGAACAAGCTTCAGGCTGACACCAATCCATTAATGTACATTCTGGGTAGAGTTACCTGAACTAACTGAACTGCACCTGTGCAGATCACCAATGCACTCATATATCTATCTCCTCCTTGTCCACAGATAGATTTTAAAAGTGATATGGTCAAACTATCTGCTGAAATAAAGATATACCTAGTCTGACAGTGCTATACTAGACCCTCAAAATTCATACGGTGAAACCTAATTCCCAATGTGATGGTATTTGGAGGTGGAGCTTTTGGGAAGTGATTAGGTCATAAAGGCAGTGCTCTCATGAATAAGACTAGCGCCCTTATAAAAGAGACCTCAGAATTCTCCCTTGCCCCGTTCCTCCATGTGAGGTTACTGTGAGAATATAGCTGTTTATGAACTAGGAAGCTGGCCCTCACCAGACACTCAATCTGCTGGCACCTTGATCTTGAACTTCCCAGACTCCAGAACTGTGAGAAATACATTTCTGTTGTTTATAAGCCACCCAGTCTATATGGTATTCTGTTACAGCAGCCCAAATGGATTAAGACAGATAGTCTACCAATCCAGTAAGCCTCTCAAAAGGAAATACGTTTAGTTTCGCAGGATAAAAACTCTTCACCCCCAAAAGCAAAACCCTTGATTCCTCGCAGGTAAGCAGAAAGTGGAAACAGCTGGTCCTCCAAAGGTAAACAAGCTTGGCACTCAAGTGGCCACCTGCCTCAGAGGTGGTACTAGGATCAAAGAGGCTCAGGTAAACAGATAAACTCCCCAAGAGAAAAGACACTACCTGGTGTCACTGTCATGAAGCCCCTGGCCAAACGAAGAGCTCTTTTCAAGATGGCAACGTTAATAAGACAAAATGAGTTGCTGGTTTTTGTCTGAAGGAATAAGAAAGGCTTGAGAATTATGAATCTTCAACCACGGAAGTTCAGGAAGTAATAAGATTCCCCCCATAAACTCAACTCAGTGAAGTATATATATAACTCATTGATATGCAAGCCCTGCTGATTATAAGCCAGTAAATATAACCTACCTTGCAATGTGGAGAAAACACAAGCATCAGGGTGAGACAAGCAGCAAAGAGGGTATAAATTAATTGTGGATAATGGCCTGTGACAAAATCTGATAAATTACACAATTAACTGTAACTTCAGGGACTTCCATGGTGGTCGGGTCCAGTGGTAAACAGTCCATCTTCCAGTGCAGGGAGCACTGGTTCAATCCCTGGTCAGGGAACTAAGATCCCACATGCCGCAGGGCAATTAAGCTTGCGCACCTCAACGAGAGAGCCTGTGTGCCGCAAACTACAGAGCCCACGTGCCCTGGAGCCTGCATGCTGCAACTAGAGAGAAGCCTGCGCACTGCAACAAAGACCTGGCACAGCAAAAAATAAGGAAAATAAATAAATAACATAAATATTTAAAAAAGAAAATAAAACTATAACTTCAGACTCACAAATGAAGAAGTAGATCAAACACCCCAAGACTTAAGTGACTGCTCCTTTTTTCATGAAGGTCTTGCAAGCTGAACCCAACAAATTCTTTAGAGATATGAAAAATTGCATTTTCCAGACTTCACAATTTTATCCTAATTTTCCCATATGGCAGCCAAATAAGCCCTCTGTATGCACAATGAAACCTGCCAGTTCAGCCAGTGCAGGTCTCTGGCACACCTCTCCCACATGCAAACCAAGCCCTGTTCAGCCTTCAAAGGCCACCTACATGTACGATGCTTTTTCCTTGGTCTCTGAGCAAAAAACACTCTATCCTGCCTTCTCTGAATTCCCATAAGTACTCCATGGAAAATAAATCTTGTAGTATCTGTCCCTTTCTACTTGTATTACAGTTAGTTCTGTTCATTCCTTATTCTAAAATATTGAAATGAGGAATGTGCTCCATTCTTTACTCCTACAGTACTCATCTCAGTGTACTACTACTTCAAACAAGAGAGCTAGCCTCTCCAAGACAGTTTCCTTATCATTAAATGGGAATAAAAATACTTATTTCACAAGGCTCCCACATGATTCCACGAGGTATTAGAAGGGAAAGCCTATTACTAACTGCAATAGGTTACTTGAACATTAGCCATCATCTGGGTTGGCACTGACCTCACAGTTGTTTGCTTCCAACAAAGTTATGCATAATCCCAGCCAGGGATCCATGTACCAGGGCACGACCTGACAAAATTTAACATCTAATTGCCCCACTTTATTAATCAAGCACTGAGGTGTTAGCAGTAATTAATAAAAGCACAACAGGAACAGCAAAATGATGCAACCAGTAAAAATGTTTTACTTTTTTTTTTTTTTTTTTGCGGTACGCGGGCCTCTCACTGTTGTGGCCCCTCCTGTTGCGGAGCACAGGCTCCGGACGCGCAGGCTCAGCGGCCATGGCTCACAGGCCCAGCCGCTCTGCGGCATGTGGGATCTTCCCAGACCGGGGCACGAACCCGTGTCCCCTGCATCGGCAAGCGGACTCTCAACCACTGCGCCACCAGGGAAGCCCTGTTTTAAATTTTAAAAGGAAGAATTTTAAAACAGAATATGCATAGCATAACTATGCTAAAGAAAACCCTCAAAACAAAGTTTCAGCAAAAAATTATATATAAGAATAACATATAAAATAGTGTATTTTTTGTTTAGAATAGTAAGAATATAAACAATGGTACCCATTTTGCATTTGAGATTCCAAGGTAAAAAAAATTGATTTTTTTTCCTATTCTTCCATGTTATAATACCCATATTATTTCACAGTAGAAAGAATACAATTATGTTATATATTATATTACACTCCTCCCCAGCATGGTGTTCCTGTGACAAAAGAAATATGGTGATGGAAGCACGGTCAAGCAACCAGGAGAAATGGTTGCCAAAAGGGCCTGCTGAGCCACAGTCTACAAAAATCCCACGTCTCACACGCAGTGTCTATTTCCCAATGGGAGGACAGTTCATTGGAACATACGTCACTGATGGCACCAGCTAAATGACATCATCCACTCTAGGGATACTATGGTCCTTTGTCAACATGAGAGCAGTTACTAGGTGACAAAGGGCAGGAAATATGTAAATAAAATCCTCCAGGGAGTGGGATTTCCCTGGTAGTCCAGTGGTTAAGACTCAGTGCTACCAATGCAGGGGGCCCAGATTCAATCCCTGGTAAGGGAACTAGATCTCACATGCCACAACCAAAGATCCCACATGCCACAACTAAAGACCCAGCACAGCCAAATAAATTAAAAAAAAAAAAAAATCCTCCAGGGAGCCTGGTTCAAAAGCCAGGGGTAATCAAATTATCCTTGGGATAGAGGGTAAACTACTGACACCAATTTACTTTTGTTTTAGAAAGTAGTATGGAAATCAGTATTTGCAAGTAGTTATGGGTATTACCATTTAAATGCTGTGCTCCTCCTCATGTTGAGGATTTTTGTATGGAAGAATTGAGGCAAAGCATAGAGTTCTATCCTAGGCTCCCAGGCTCAAAATCCCAAGTCACCCTCTGCTCTTGCCTCTCCCAAATTACTACTATACCTTGGTATATGAGGGGCAAAATGGTCCACAGAATTTGCATTTGTTTTTAATAATGGCATAACTCTAAGGAATGTTCTCTTTTTTTTTTCTTTTTTTTTGGGGGGGAAGGGTAGAAACAGACTATAAAATGTCTCTTAATAATCCTGCCTCCTGGTATTCATGCCCATGTGTAATCCCCTCTCCTTGAGTGTGGGCAGGACCTATAACTTGCCTCTAATAGAACAGGCAAAGGTGACAGCATGTCACTTTCATAATTATGTTATGTAAGATTGTAACACCCATCATACTAGCAGGCACTCTCCCTTGCGGGCTAGATGCAACAAGCTGCTATGCTGTGACCTACTCTTATCGAGAAGCCCATGTGGCAAGGAACTGAGAGCGCCCACTAAAAAACTGTAGCTCTCGGGACTTCCCTGGTGATGCGGTGGTTAAGAATCTGCCTGCCAATGCAGGAGACATGGGTTCGAGCCCTGATCCAGGAAGATCCCACATGCTGTGGAGCAACTAAGCCCGTGTACCACAACTACTGAGCCTGTGCTCTAGAGCCCGCGAGCTGCAACTACTGAAGCCCGCACACCTAGAGCCCGTGCTCCGCAACAAGAGAAGCCACCACAAAGAGGAGCCCAGGCACTGCAAGGAAGAGTAGCCCCCGCTCACTGCAACTAGAGAAAGCCTGCGCGCAGCAACGAAGACCCAACATAGCCATAAATAAACAGAAAGAAAAGAATGAAAGAAGAGAGGGAGGGAGGGAGGGAGGGAGGAAGAAGGAGTATTTAAAAAAATAATAAAACTGTACCTCTCAGTCTGACAGCCTGCAAGGAACTGAATGCTGCCAACAGCCATGTGAGCCTGGAAGCAGACCCTTCCCCAGTAGATTTTTCAGATGAGAACACAGCCCTGGCCAGCCCCTTGATTTCAGCCTTGCAGAGAACCCTGTTAAGCTGTGCCTAGACTCCTCAACCCACAGAAACTGTGAGAAAATAAATATGTTGTTTTAAGCTACTATATTGGTAGTAATATTGTCACACAGCAATAGATAACACAGAGTAGGATCAGAAGCTCTCTTGTTTTCTATTTGCTGGGGCAATGCTTTATACTTTCCCTTTTATGATAAGCATATATCACCTTTATAATAAAAAAGGTTTTTAAACTATGTTTTCTGAAACTTGGCTTAGAAATAATGCCCTATATAACCCCCCCTTTTATTAAATTTATTTATTTTTGGCTGTGTTGGGTCTTCATTGCTGCACGTGGGCTTTCTCTAGTTGCAGCAAGAGGGGGCTACTCTTTGTTGTGGCGCACGGGCTTCTCATTGCGGTGGCTTCTCTTGTTGTGGAGCACGGGCTCTAGGCATGCGGGCTTCAGTAGTTGTTTTGTATACCCACTGCCAGTACCTCAAAACCTCACAGCTGAATTGACTATGATGATGGTATTCACTCTGGCTGGCAATACTCAGTTTGGAATTCTAAGCCCATGTCAATCTAAGCACCATCTTGCTTTCCAAACTCATCTCCCATTAATTAATCCACAATGAGCCCTCAGCAGCTACTCCAGCCAATTGCTGGCCCCAGCATCTGCTTTATGCTCTCATAGCTTGCACCACTGCTCAGGCTGTGCCCGCTCCCTGCCATTCCTCACTGCCTCAGCCAAGTCTTTACTTCCACTCAGAACCAGCTCACTCCGAATGCAGGAAGGCATCCAGATGGCCCTGGCTCTCAGGGACCACGTGCTATCAACTCCTGGCACAAATGACTATCTACTGCACCCCACCTTTAGCACTGCGGATCTGCTCCTGGATCTGCTGTTTGTCACTTCTCCAGACAGAGAATAAGGATCATCGTCTTGTGTTTCCTCAGCAGTGACCCCTAATACAGTTGGTATTCTTGTCAACAAAGACACCACATTACCCCAGTACTTTAATACTTTTTGACATGTACTTGAAATTCTATAACGAATAAAACTTTTTTCAGGTCTGTGAAGGAACAACTTTCTCAGCTGCAAAGCAACAAAAAGCAACCAAAGAGAAATGTTAAACAGATTTAAATATTCAGTTAGTCCAGTCAAATGTTTAGAATAAAAAAATAACAAAATGGGGCTTCCCTGGTGGTGCAGTGGTTGAGTCCGCCTGCCGATGCAGGGGACACGGATTCGTGCCCCAGTCCAGGAAGATCCCACATGCCGTGGAGCAGCTAGGCCCGTGAGACACGGCCGCTGAGCCTGAGCGTCCAGAGCCTGTGCTCCGCAACGGGAGAGGCCACAACAGTGAGAGACCCGCGTACCGCAAAAAAAAATAAAATAGAAAAAAATAACAAAATGTCCATAAACAGAGGAACAGTTAAATAATTTATGGAAAGTCTGCACTATGTAATCCTAATTATTCATTTAAAAGAATGAAGTAGCTCTGTACTTACTGATACTGATGGATAATCTCAAGATACACTGTTAAATGAAAACAGGAAGTTGCCCAGTACATACTGTATGACCCCATGCATGGTTACAGAGGGGGAAAACATTATTATGAAAATGCATAGAGGGACTTCCCTGGTGGCACAGTGGATAAGGATCCACCTGCCAATGCAGGGGACGTGGGTTCGAGCCCTGGTCCGGGAAGATCCCACGTGGCGCAGAGCAACTAAGCATGGAATCTGGTTGAACATATACAGGAATTTTTTCTATTATTTTTGCAATTTTTTAATAAGTCTTAAATTATTTCAAAATAAAAACGTCTTTAAAATACATCTAAAAAATACTTTGAGGTCACAGAATAGCTAAGTGTGAGGAAAGCAACCCTGCCAAGGCTATCCACACTCAACCCTCACAAAAATCACTGAGCATTTATTCCACAAGATGGCAGAGCTGCCTCAAATGCAAAAGCTGCTCCATATGTAGCTAACGCCCCTCTTCCGCTCTAGACTAGATAGTGTTGCCTTCCCAGCTCTTCCTCCTGCTGCCCAAGAGCCTCCTTCACACTAATCTCTCAGATCATGACTCCACCCCAAGTTAGAAATTCCAAGACTGGCACCAGCTCAGGACAGCAACCTCTAAACAATGACTAAAACAGCAGCATCCTGGCCTCCAGGGGCCTCGCTGGATGTTTCTGAGGATGATCCCGCCCTCCTTCCTGCTTACTTACATAACACATTCCTGGTGAATGAGTTCTCAACAACGCCCCCCCCAACCCAGCAATCTTTCTGGATGTCCTGTACTCACCACTAAGCCCATGTTCCAAAAGAAACACCAGGAAAACCATTCAATTTCCAGATCAACACTTCCTCCCCACCTCAAATTAAAGAATTCCAAAGGCACCACCCTGCCTGGAGTACTGACATCACTTGTCCACACACTGCTCTTCTTAGTAGGCCACCCTAAGCCTCTTATTCAGAGTATACACACTGCTTTTAACAAGTGCCCTCGAGAGCAGCGCGAGTTCTGTGTCACACACTGCGCAACCTCTCTAAAGGCAGGGACTGTGTTCACATCCCTTGATTTATATAGCACCCAGCATCTCATCACATGGCATTAGGTACTCAGTCAGAAGATGGGAGTCAGAATGACCCAGCTATTAGGAAATGTGCTACTCTAACTCTGGCTAAGTTACCCCTTCTTGCCAAGTACTAGGCTCTTCTATAAAACAGGGAGAATTAATAGTGAAAAATTAGAAATACCTTAAATGTCTTTCAGCAGTGGATAGCTAAATAAATTATGGAATACCCACCCAACAAAATAAGTCATGTGTAATCGTGAAAGAACTATGAACTGACATGGAAAAATACTATAAATTTAAATGACAAGCCATTGACTAATATAAGAATATGATTCTAATATTGTGTTGTTTTTTTTTTTTTTAAGAAGATGTTCGGGGTAGGAGTTTATTAATTAATTTATTTATTTTTGCTGCATTGGGTCTTCATTTCTGTGCGAGGGCTTTCTCTAGTTGTGGCAAGCTGGGGCCACTCTTCATCGCGGTGCGTGGGCCTCTCACTATCGCGGTCTCTCTTGTTGCGGAGCACAGGCTCCAGACGCGCAGGCTCAGCAGTTGCGGCTCACGGGCCTAGTTGCTCCGTGGCATGTGGGATCTTCCCAGACCAGGGCTCGAATCCGTGTCCCCTGCATTAGCAGGCAGATTCTCAACCACTGCGCCACCAGGGAAGCCCCCTATTATTGTGTTTTCAAAAAGCTACATGGGGGGCTTCCCTGGGGCACAGTGGTTAAGAATCCACCTGCCAATGCAGAGGACATGGGTTCGATCCCTGGTCTGGGAAGATCCCACATGCCACAGAGCAACTAAGCCCGTGCGCCACAGCTACTGAGCCTGCACTTTAGAGCCCGTGAGCCACAACTACTGAGCCTGCATGCCACAACTACTGAAGCCCGTGTGCCCTAGGGCTCATGTGCCATAACTACTGAACTCGCGTGCTGCAACTACTGAAGCCCACGTGCCTAGAGCCCGTGCTCCACAGCAAGAGAAGCCACCGCAATGAGAAGCCTGCCCACTGCAACGAAGAGTAGCCCCTGCTCGCCACAAGTAGAGAAAGCCTGCACGCAGCAACGAAGACCCAACGCAGCCAAAAATAAAATAAATTTAAAAAAAAAAAATTTATTTAAAAGAAAAGCTGCATGGGTACGTGTATGTTTGCATATGCGCAGAACCACGTGTGGAAGGATGGAAGACCACATATCAAACTGTTCCATGGTTCCTTCAAGAGTGAGAAGAGTAAGGGAGGACTTTTCACCTTTTTTTTTCCTTTTACTTAGTTTTAATTTTTCCTAGCATATATTGGTTTTGAAATATGCAGGGGGAAAAAACCCCAGCAAAACGACTCTTCATATAATAATTTTTAAAAAATAAATTTATTTATTTTTGGCTGCTTTGGGTCTTTGCTGCTGCATGTGGGCTTTCTCTAGTTGCGGTGAGTGGAGGCTACTCTTCGTTGTGGTGCGCAGGCTTCTCATTGTCGTGGCTTCTCTTGTTGCGGAGCACAGGCTCTGGGTGCGAGGGCTTCAGTAGTTGTGGCATGTGGGCTCGGTAGTTGTGGCCCACGGGCTCTTGAGCACAGGATCAGTAGTTGTGGCGCACAGGCTTAGTTGCTCCACAGCATGTGGGATCTTCCCAGGCCAGGGTTCGAACTCATGTCCCCTGCATTGACAGGCGGATTCTTAACCACTGCACCACCAGGGAAGCCCTAATAATTTTTAAATAAGGGTCCTAACTGCCTTTACATCAGAGTAGTTGTGAAAATTCATCAAGAAGTAGTACTTATAAAGAATTAGTATTCCTTAGTGTTCTAATTGTGAAAAATCAAATTTAAATTTTAAAAAGCATCATTAAATAAAACCTTTCATTGCTGTCTCCTTATGACTCAATAGTGATGACCATACTAAGTGCACATAGTCTGTAATGATCTTAAGTTCCTGCCATGTTGTTTTTCAATGAAGAATACTAATGATTAACTGATGTGATTTAACTTTTAATATCTTAGAAAATATTAAAATACCTGTTCACCTTTATTTTCCAAATAGATTCTTTATCTGATCATATATGTTGGAAAAGAATCACTACATCAAAAACTAGGACGTACTTGAAATTTTGTTTGGAAAAAGCTGTCAACATTATGGCAGATCTAGAAATGCTTAAGCTGGACAATGATCAATCAATAATGCTATTCACCACTAGTCAACTGGAAGTATCCAGAACAATCCATTCATTCATTCATTCATTCATTCATTCATGGCTGTGTTAGGTCTTCGTTGCTGTGCGCAGGCTTTCTCCAGTTGTGATGAGCGGGGGCTACTTTTTGTTGCTGTGTGCAGGCTTCTCATTGTCGTGGCTTCTCTTGTTGCGGAGCACGGGCTCTAGGCGTGCAGACTTCAGTATTTGTGGTACTTGGGCTCCGTAATTGTGGCTCGTGGGCTCTAGGCGCGCAGGCTCAGTAGTTGTGGCGCACGGGCTTAGTTGCTCCATGGCATGTGGGATCTTCCCAGACCAGGGCTCGAACCCATGTCTCCTGCGTTGGCAGGTGGATTCTTAACCACTGCACCACCAGAGAAGCCCCAGAACGATCCATTCTTGTAAGTGTCTCTCTGAGGTCAAGGAGATAACTTATTCATCTTTCTGTGTTTTCATTAATGCTTCCAGCTTTCCTCTCACCCCCCTCCAAAGTTTTGGTACCTAAGAAATGCTCAAGCAATTACTGAATGAATGATCTGATGATAAATGTTACCCACTGACTGACTGATGAAATAAGTTTTCCAATGGATCCATTTTGCTCTGGCTGGGAATAAAAGGTATTCAATAAAAGTGTGCTGAGGGATGTCCCTGGTGGTCCAGTGGTTAAGACTCTGCGCTTCCAATACAAGGGGCGCATGTTCGGTCCCTGGTCGGGGAACTAAGATCCTACATGCCGTAACGGCATGGCCAAGAAAATATATATATATATATATATATTTTTTTTTTTTTTTTTTTTGCGGTACGCGGGCCTCTCACTGCTGTGGCCTCTCCCGTTGCGGAGCACAGGCTCCAGACGCGCAGGCTCAGCGGCCATGGCTCATGGGCCTAGCCGCTCCGCGGCATGTGGGATCTTCCCAGACCAGGGAACGAACCCGCGTCCCCCGCATCGGCAGGCGGACTCCTAACCACTGCACCACCAGGGAAGCCCAAGAAAATATTTTAAAAATAATAATAATAAGCGTGCTAAATGAAAGCCCAGAGGTGAGAGTGTACCTGCTGTGCTTACAGGATAGCAAGGAGGCCTGTGGCTGGAGCAGAGACAGCAGGAAGGAGAGAGACTGAGGAAAGATGAAACTGGAGAGGTTACAGGTGGCCAGAAGAAGCAGGGCCACTGCGGGCCAGAGTAAGGACCTGAGGCACTCACTCATGACCAAATACCAACAGTTCTGGGTGGTGGGAAACATGAATGTTAGTTTCATTGTCCTTGTACTTTTCTAGATTTCTCTACAAATTTATGAATATAAAAAAGCAACTTACGAAAAAAGAAAGTGCTGAATGAAGACAAGATCACTTCCATAAATGAGGTAAAAGGTGCCAATGAAATCCGTGGTAGAGTTTGAATAAGGTCCTGATTTTGATAATTGTGGTAACATAAGAGAATGCCCTCATTTTTTAGGAAATATACATCAAAATATTCAGGGGTAAAAGTCTGCAACTTACTGTCAAACAATTCATAAAAAAAATACTTTAAAATGCCTTAAGGCCACAGAACAGCTAAGTAGGAGGGAAGCAACCTTACCAACAGAGATCCAAGTGAACATTTGATGGCTATTTGCCTATCCTGCAAACGAAGCATTTCCAATAGCTCCATAAACAGAAAAGCAACTCAAAGCAACTGACCTCAGTTTGGCAGAAACTTACCTGCTCAGCCTTAACCCACTTCAGGAAGCCTGCAATTAAGTCAGAAAGCACACTTAATAGTCTCAGAAAACACCCTATGATTATGCTGTTGATACTGCTCTGCCTCCATCTCCAAATACCTAAGTGATACTCATCCTTCAAGGCCCTGTGCAAGTTCGATATTCTTCCACCCCTGCCCCCAAACCACCAACCTAAATATCACCTCTCTCCATAGTCAGATCCAAAGAGCATTTAATGAACACTAAGACCAAGAGTGCCCCATTCACTGACAGCAGAGCTCCAAGGCATATAGTAAGGGCTCAACAAGCTAATCCTGAGTTCAACTTCCATGTGGCAGGCACACATTATCACTGTCAGTTATCTCTCCCATAGTTTTAAGTATTTCTCATGACACCACCTTAACTGTCTCTCTTGTAATGCAGGTACCTGCAGTCTTACTCATTCCTCTGGACAGAAAGACCTACAAGAACACTGACCAGATGTCTCATTCATTTCTCTAACCCCCAGAACAATGAATTCTCAGCCAATGTTCAACCACTACATGTCTGACGACAGACCACAGACACTCCCAACTCCCCAAACTACAATGGCTATAGGTCAATGACTCTCCTATTCAAGAAAACATGGAAGAACACAAGTGTCTGAAACCTAAACTATCGTAAGCATTACACTAAACCGGACCACGTTAATTTAAAAATAAATCATTTGCAAGAACTATTATAGGCATTACACTGAAACTAACCTGGTTAATTTACAAGTAAATCATCTATAAACATTTAATAATTGTGACAAATAACTTCCTATTCATTTTATAACTAACAACATAACAATGGGACACTACACCTCGTGGTAGTACCCCATTTCTAACAGGTATTTAGTTAAAAAAAAAAAAAATTAGCTGAATAAGCCTGTACTTCTATTGGGTCTTCTCTCTTGTTCATTCTATGGTTCATGTAGAATATTCACAAATGACACAGCTTAGAAGAGAGTCTGCCACTTAGTAGGTACTTGTTAAATATTCCCTGACTGAAATGAATGAATGGACGGTAGCCCATTTTCCAACAGCCCTGGTTATCTGTGAATGACCAAACAGTCTGGGCCCAGATTTAGAGACTAATCTGAGATTGCAACTTCTAAAGACATCTATTCTAATTTCTGTTTTACAGAATACACAAATGCTTACCCAAGTAGAACAATTTCAACTGCATTCCCCTCTGGCATTTAAGTCATGAAAGCAAATAGCTTAGAGCCTACTCCAGAAGAGAACAGCAATGGGATCCATGCTGCTTTTACTCCTCATAGCTCAAGATCCAGGTAATTGGACCATTACCATTACTATACACTCTCTTGGAAAATGGGCAAGTGCTTCAGTTAGTTGCAGTGGTTTCAAAATTATTCCCCAGAAAATCCTACGTGCAACATAAAGAAGACAACAAAAAATCTTCCTATCATCTTTCCCAAGACTCACCTGTGCCACCCTCACTTTAACTTATTTCCATCTTCTCCACAAACCAGAGATGCAGCTAAATTAACTGACATGAGACAGAAACTGTATGTGTGTGAAAACTTTAAAACAAGCACTGGGATTTAGCCTCTGACCTAGTCCTCTCGCTCATCTCATCTGCTCAGCATATTTCCCAGTGGCGTAGGAACAATTCATTTCCAATTTCAAGGGATGTCTAATGTAACACCACCCTTAAGACAGCATAATGAAGAGCTCAGTCTGCTGAGTTAAGGGACGTGGCTGTTATAGAGAGTTTTCCATGCCAAAACATGGACTACTAAATTCTGAGATTAAATTTCCACCAAACTTGCGCATCAAGTCTAATAATTTCCCCCACAGGAAAGAAAGTAGGCTGAGGAGAGGAGCCCTGCCACTGAGAGGAGGCTCAGCAAGAAAGGAGAGAGCCCTTGTATCCACAAGCTCACATGGCTGAGGCAAAACACTCTGGACCCAGTGGAACAGAAGACCAACATAAAGGCACCGGGGATGAGCCAGGAATGATACTTGAGTACTTTCAGTTTACTATTTTCAAAGAACTGCTCTGCCACTGCATTTATGTTAACTACACAGAATCTGATCAAGACCAAAAAAAAAAAAAAGAAGAAGAAGAAGGGGACTTCCCTGGTGGTGCAGTGGTTAAGAATCTGCCTGCCAATGCAGGGGACAAGGGTTCGATCCCTGGTCTGGGAAGATCCCACATGCCGCGGAACAACTGAGCCCGTGCGCCACAACTACTGAGCCCACATGTTACAACTACTGAAGCCCGAGCACCTAGAGCCCGTGCTCTGCAGCAAGAGAAGCCACCGCAATGAGAAGCCCAAGCACCACAACGAAGAGTAGCCCCTGCTCACCGCAACTAGAGAAAGCCCGCGCACAGCAACGAAGACCCAACACAGCCAAAAATAAATAAATAAATTAATTTTTTTAAAAAAAAGAAGAAAATCTGCCCCTCCAATCTAAATTGAAATTATCCAAACAAAAGTATGCAATTCTGTAGACACATAGTCTTTACAGAAAACTCTTATTAAAAAAATTTTAATGTCATTAACCTTTTAACACTGTAAAATTTTCTATTTATAATTTAAATTACCTTTCTTTTTTTTTTTTGCCACGCGCACAGCTTACAGGATCTTAGTTCCCCAAACAGGGATCGAACCCAGGCCACAGCAGTGAAAGCGCTGAGCCCTAACCACTGGACCAAATTTAAATTACTCTTAATGTTTGAAATTTGCCTTTCCAGAAGAAAGGCAAAGAATTTCAAACCTTATATTTATTATTAAATATATAAATTAGATTTATAACACAAATGAGTATATATGTGTATAGATTTCATGATAGCTTATATTAAGTGAAGTCACAAGTATGTAGTGTCAAAATACAGAATCACTAAATATTCAACTGACTACCTTCTCTCCATTTCAAATAGCCTAATAAGAGATGTGCTACATCCTCTATTCATATAGTTTCATCTACTGGAATACCTAAGCCTCATGTGTTACTCATGGGACAGTGCTATACATCCATCAAGATTCAGCTTAAACGTCATGCCTCCCAGGCAGGCACTAAGTCTGACTGATCTGCCACCACTGATGCTTATTAGCACAGCGCCTATTACTTAGCAGGTCAAGAGGACACTCTAACCGAACTGAGCAAAACAAGATACACAACCAGAGCTTCCACATCCATGTGTGCAGCACTCTTCACACCTTTCAGGCCCTAACTACAGGAAGACAATTTCATTTAACCTCTACTATTTCCCTGAGTCTCTCACAAAAAGCTTGTCTGCACATTATTCTCCAGGAACAATGCATGACCCACAAATCTTCACGAACAATGCATGACCCACAAATCTCCACAAGTTTCTTCATTCTTCCTCTGGGCTCATAAATACCCAGAAAGCTCTACTCTGGGAACTACAGGGCCTATCCTCTCCACACAAGTGAAGGAAGAAAGTTACAGACCACCCAGGTTTATCAAAGGAACACTTCCCAGGTCCAGAACCAAGTCATCAATAGAATTTCATGAGTTTTGATTCCATAACTTTTTTCTGGCTAAATTCTCCAATAAGGCCACGTCTTCCCCCCATTAAATCTGCCTTAGTTCAGAATATAGCTGAGTCCACAAGAGGGCTATCCTACAAGTCCTTCAGCCTTCATGGGTATTTAGGAAACACGAGAATTTACCTATACTAATTCCCTTCTACCCTATTCTACCTCTTTCAATTAATGATAAGTCAAACTTTACAAAATAAACAAATTTTTAAAGATGAATGTTAATCAAACCTTGGAACATGAGCCATGGGTAGAAGACATATTTTGATCTCATCAAGATCTTTAAAGGGTGGCTTATATTATAATTAAAATGATTTTAATATGGAGTTTATAATATGGGAAAATGCATATGTAATAATACTGATTATACACATACTATGATCATAACTATATTTTTCAAATACTGAGGAAAAAAGAAAGTAGATTTAAATTTTTTAATTTCAGTATTATGAAATACAATAAATAAAAGTGACACCAATGTATGGGACTTCCCTGGTGGCGCAGTGGTTAAGAATCCACCTGCCAATACAGGGGACAGGTGTTCGAGCCCTGGTCCGGGAAGATCCCACATGCCGCGGAGCAACTAAGCCCGTGTGCCACAACTACTGAGCCTGCGTGCCACAACTACTGAGCCCGCATGCCACAACTACTGAGCCCATGTGCCACAACTACTGAGGCCTGCTTGCCTAGAGCCCAGCTCCACAACAAGAGAAGCCACCACAATGAGAAGCCTGTGCACCAAAATGAAGAAGAGTAGCCCCCACTCGCCACAACTAGAGAAAGCCCACGTGCAGCAACAGAGACCCAACATAGCCAAAAATAAATAAATTAACTAATAATAATAATATACAAAGGACACTTGGCAAATCAATAACAAAAACAAATAATCCTAGGGGAAGTGGGCAAAGAATATGAAAAGACAATTCACAAAAATAAATAAATAAAAATATTCAATAAACATATGAAGGGGCTTCCCTGGTGGCACAGTGGTTGAGAGTCTGCCTGCCGGTTCGTGCCCCAGTCTGGGAAGATCCCACATGCCGCGGAGCGGCTGGGCCCATGAGCCATGGCCACTGAGCCTGCGCATCCGGAGCCTGTGCTCCGCAACGGGAGAGGCCACAACAGTGAGAGGCCCGCGTACAGCAAAAAAGAAAAAATGAAAAACTGCTAAACCTCATTTTAAAAAGTACAACTTAAAAAGTAAAACCAGGCTTCCCTGGTGGCACAGTGGTTGAGAGTCCGCCTGCCGATGCAGGGGACATGGGTTCGTGCCCCGGTCTGGGAAGATTCCACATGCCGCAGAGCAGCTAGGCCCGTGAGCCATGGCTGCTGAGCCTGCGAGTCCGGAGCCTGTGCTCCGCAATGGTAGAGGCCACAACAGTGAGAGGCCTGCGTACCGCAAAAAAAAAAAAAAAAAAAAGTAAAACCTTGCTTCTAATGTTAACATAAATTAAAGAAAATTCAAATAATGAATAGTATCCATAGATAGCAAGAATGTAGGGAAAACATACTCTCCCATACTCTTGGTCATTATATAAAGTGGAATGGTCATTTTGAAGGTGATCTGTTGATGCAATTTAAAACTTGCATTCCGTTGAATCCAGCAATCACACTTACAAAATGCATCCTATAGGTCTATTCATCAAGCAGTCAAAAATAAACGTTCAAGGATTACCACTAGATTATTGTTTGAAATACTTTCTTATTACTCAGAAATAATCTAAATATCCATCAAAAGGGATCATTTATCACAAACATAACATTACCAAAACTAAGAGTTTGTATTACCAGTAACATCCAAATAGCTATTAATGCAACAAGCAATCACTACTTCAGAGAAAAAAATCCCTCTGTGTAGCCACGGATATGTACAACTTCCTAAACTGTGTGTCTATTATCATAAGGTAGAGTTTTCTCTTTCAGTAATGGTAGAAGACCTCATATGGAAACACACCTTTTGCTTACAACCATTATAAACTCTGGGGAAAAATTATTAAAAAAACAAATATCTAAAGGCACTGAAGAGCAACAAAGAGAGGCAGAAAGAGGAGTCGGATATTTTGGAATAAGAGAAGGGCACTAGGTGAGTTTCCCATTTTTCGAGGCTTTTCACCTAAAGGCAGGCTCCAGTAAGTAGCACTGTGTAGCTAAAACCCTTTAGTCTTACTGGCTAAAGAAACAGAAGACAAAGTTCAGTGCAACTACAACAGCTAGAAAGTGAGGGGTAAATTCCTAGAAAGAAGAGAGCCACAAAAGGGTGGCCTCACTTAATGCATTTAAATTCTGTGTAAATCTATGGCTGATCTCTGAACGTATAGAGTTTCAAGAAGACCAGCTAAGGCTCGAAGACTGAACGGAGGTTTCAGACACTGCCCTTGCAGAGGAAAAGAACTTGGAGTTTGAGTTCAGCCAAATGAATTGCCCTCTAAAACAAAGAAATCATTATTCTTCAGAGGAACATAACATAATCCAAACTACAACTTACCATTCACAATGCACAGCATATAGTCCAAAACATTAGACATAAAAAGAAAAGGGAAAGTGTCACCTATAGAGAAAAGTCAATCAATGGGGATTAACGTCAGGATAATCTAGATGGTGGCAGACAGCACCAATCAAAACTATGCTCATAGGCTTCCCTGGTGGCGCAGTGGTTAAGAATCCGCCTGTCAATGTAGGGGCACAGGTTCGAGCCCTGGTCCAGGAAGACCCCACATGCCGCAGAGCAACTAAGCCCATGCGCCACAACCTCTGAGGCCTGCACTCTAGAGCCCACGAGCCACAACTACTGAAGCCCACGTGCCTAGAGCCCGTGCTCTGCAACAAGAGAAGCCACCGGAGTGAGAAGCCCGCACACCACAACGAAGAGTAGATCCCACTTGCCACAACTAGAGCTAGCCCACGTGCAGCAATGAAGACCCAATGTAGCCAAAAATAAATTTTAAAAATAAATTAATTAAAATAAAATAATAAACTACGCTCATAATGAATAAACAGACTGAAAATCTCAGCAGAGAATTTAGGGAGATAAAAGGGACATTGTGTAGAACTAAAAAGTACTAGAAATAAAAAATTCACTGGATGGGCTTAAAAGCATATTGGAGTTGAGAGAAGAATTTGAAAACAGATCAAAAAGTTTTCAGTCTGAGGGCTTCCCTGGTGGCGCAGTGGTTGAGAGTCCGCCTGCCGACGCAGGGGACATGGGTTCGTGCCCCGGTCCGGGAAGATCCCACATGCCGCGGAGCGGTAAGGCCCATGGGCCAAGGCCGCCGAGCCGCTGAGCCTGCGCGTCCGGAGCCTGTGCTCCACAACGGGAGAGGCCACAGCAGTGAGAGGCCCACATACCACAAAAAAAAAAAAAAAAAAGTTTTCCATCTGAAAATGAGGGGGGAAAACTAAATGAAAACAAAAAAGACAACAGAGTCCCAGTGACCTGTGGGACAGTATCTAAAGGTCTAACATAAATCTGATGAAATAAATCAATTTTCATATTCAAGCTCAGTGAATCTTGAGCAGGTTAAATACAAAACTAAAACAAATTTAAATACATCATAGTTAAACTGCTAAAAACCAAAGATAAAGAAGAAAATCTTGAAAGCAGCCAGAAAGAAAACACATTACAACCGGGGAAACAACAATATGAATGATTACTAACTTCCTTTCAGAAACAATAGAGGACCGTGAACAATATCTTTAAAGTACTTAAAGGAAAAAACTGTAAACCCACAATTCTATATCCAGTGAAAATATCCTTTAAGAATGAAAATTAAATGAAGTTACGTTCAAATAAACAAAAACCAAAAGAATGTCACCAGGAAACCTGCACTACAGAAAAAAAAAAAGAGGAAGAAGAAGAAATGAAGAACACGATATGGTAGATACGTGTGTAAAGCACTATCTCTTTTGTATTATTCTTTAAAATACATAATTGCTTAGAGCAAAAATTATAATACTAAATTGTGGACTTTACAGCACATATAGATACAATTCATGTCTTAACTAGAGCATAAAAAGGGGGTGTTAATGGATTATACAACATTTTACATAAGGTGGTTCAATATTAACTCTAAACCATGAAAAGGATATATATATATATCATTATGTCTAGAGTAACCTCTAAAACAAATGCTAACAAGTAGAGCTAAAAGCTAATAGATGAATTAAAATTCGATTTTAAAAAATTCAATTGACCTGAAAAAACAAGAAAGAAGTAAAAGAACAAAACACAGGATAAACAAAACAAAAAGCGAGATGGTAGACCTAAAAGCAACCATATCAATAATTTCATTTAATGTGACTAAACATTGCAGTTAAAATCCAAACCCAACTATCTATCTATAAAAGACACACTTTGAACTTAAAGACATAGTTATATTGAAAGAAAAGTGATAGATATACCATGCATACAAAAAACAAAAGAAAGCTGGAGTACCTTTTTTGAAAGCTGGAGTAATATCAGACAAAGTACACTTCAAGTAAAAGACAATCACCAAAGCCAGAGTTATACTTCACATTACAAAGGGGACAGTTCAGGAGTTCCCTGGTGGCCTAGTGGTTAGGATTCCAGACTTTCACTGCCACAGCCCAGGTTCAATCCCTGGTCGGGAACATCCCGCATGCTGTGCGGCACAGCCAAAAACAAACAAAAACAAAAAAGATTGAAATCCTGCGGAGTATGTTCTTTGACTATAATGGAATTACATTATAAATCGTAACAATAAGGTATCTATAAAATACTTCCCTGGTGGCACAGTGGTTAAGAATCCGCCTGCCAATGCAGGGCACACAGGTTTGAGCCCTGGTCCGGGAAGATCCCACATGCCGTGGAACCACTAAGCCCATGCACCACAACTATGGAGCCTGAGTTCTAGACCACGCAAGCCATAGCTACTGAAGCCCACGCGCCTAGAGCCCATGCTCCGCAACAAGAGAAGCCACTGCAATGAGAAACCTGCGCACAGCAACAAAGAGTAGCCCCCGCTCGCCGAAACTTGAGGAAGCCTGTGCGCAGCAACAAAGACACGATGCAACCAAAAATTAATCAATTTAAAAAAACAAACAAACCAATACTTGGAAATGAAACAACACACTTCTAAGTAACCCACAGTCAACGAATAAATCATAAATATTTTGAATTGAATGAAAATGAAAATACAACATACCAAAATTCGTAGGATGTAGCTGAAGCAGTGCTTAGTGGGAAATTTTATAACTTTAAATACTCATATTGGAAAAGAAGAAAAATCTAAAATTAATGACCTATGTTTCTAGAAACATTTAAAGGAAGAAAACAATAAAGATCAAAACAGAAATCAATGACATTAAAAAAAAAACAAATAGAGAAAACTAAAGTAAAATGTTGGTTCTTTGAAGTTATCAACAAAAATTGATAAATCCCTAGCTATACTAATCAAGAAAAGAGAGGAAACCCAAATTGGCAATATCAGAAATGACAAGTATATAGCATTTTTTAAATGTATATAGCATTAAAATAAGAAAATATTATTAATAAAAGGTAAAAAAAATCATTAGGAAAATCCATTTTTTTTTAGTTCACAATCAAAGGAGAAGCAAAAGTATAAGAAGAGAATTATGTTAACTCTAAATATGAACCTGCCACCGTAGAAATCTCTTGTAACTCAGAAAGCGGGGAAGCCGGTTCTGTTTTCATAGTGTTTTCGCCCATTGACTTGCAGTTCAACTCCAAGCCTGCAGGCCCCAATCCATCCCCAATGGAGTGGCAAGTTAGTGCAGATGAGACCTGGCCAGCTTCCAAAGGAGATTTCAACTGACCTAGAAGAAAAAGAGAAAGATTGGGGAACATATACATGTACATAATCTGAGAACCAAAAGTCCCACAAAAGACTGATAAAGGGGCTTCCCTGGTGGCACAGTGGTTAAGAATCCACCTGCCAATGCAGGGGACACGGGTTCGAGCCCTGGTCCGGGAAGATCCTACATGCCATGGAACCACTAAGCCCATGGGCCACAACTACTGAGCCTGCACTCTACAGCCCATGAGCCACAACTACTGAGCCTGCACTCTTAGAGCACGTAAGCCACAACTACTGAAGCCCATGCTCCTAGAGCCTGTGCTCTGCAATGAGAAGCCACCGCAATGAGAAGCCTGCGCACTGCAATGAAGAGTAGCCCCCACTCGCCACAACTAGAGAAAGCCCACAGGCAGCAACAAAAACCCAATGCAGCCAAAAATAAATAAATTAATCAATAATTTAAAACAAAAAAAAAACTGATAAAGCCAGGGTCTTTTTAGAGGAAACCATTCATTTCATGGTATACAAGAATACATTCACAGGTTCTAGCACACATAGCCAGGGCTGTGAGCATATCAAAGATGAAGGCTAATAAGAAGCTAAAGTGAAGGGAGGATCTGCTGGAAATATTAACAAAAAGGCAGAGGGACTGGAGTGAGATGGCATCAGAAAGACAGAGACAGGAACAGGGCTCTTCAAGCACTGCACCTCCAACCCAACATTCAGACGTATATAAGCAAAACCAATCACAAATGCAAACAAAAGTTTGTCTATTAAATCTTCAGTGAAGAATATAAGAAACACTGCAGCCAATTCAATAACTTGATTTCAAGACCATCTAAAACTTGTATAAGGCAGTACACAATGACTGATTTAGACTGGTTCTCATTAGACAGGGAGCATGTTGGCAAGACCATCCCAGAACAGACTCTGACTCACCTTCTTCAGGCTCCTTGGTACCAGATGATGTGTTTTGCAAAGGATCAGTAGTAACTGTATCAACCAAATCTGATACAACCAAGTCAGGATCTAGGATCTCGTGGGTCCCATTAGTGGACAGCCTGGAGGACCGTCTCCTTGATAAGTCTTTGTCAGTGTTTTCCGAGTAGTTTTTTGACTTTTCCTGGGCTATAAACCATTAAGAGAGTTGTAGTCAAGAGACCTGGAAATAATTCTGCTACTACAGATTTCTGGACTGGCTGCCTCTATAAGGGCTTCAACCAGAGACTTCTAGAATATTAGATCAATGATGAAAGGAAATACCCTATCCTGGTTTATAGTTTTAAGTACAGGTACAGTCCTTCTGCCAGGACATAATTTTCCTAATTTAAGGATTCATGATCTGAAAATATGTGCCAAGGTCATGTCTCAATCTTGACAACTTTTATTTTGGGGCTTTCCAACATAGAAGTCTACATACTAACTTCCCAAGTCAGTAAGGTTTACAGAGCCTTAGCGCCATCACAAATCCTTTCTGGAGCCAACAGGGTACTTTAAAAAAAATCAATAAATAGTATTTTTTTTATGGAAGTGTAGTTGGTTTACAATGTTGTGATAGTTTCAGGTGTACAGCAAAGTGACAGTTTCAGGTATGTACATATATATGTACATATGTATGTGTGTACATATATATATATGTTCTTTTTCAGATTCTTTTCCACTATAGGTTATTATAAGATATTGAATATAGTTCCCTGTACTATACAGTAAAATCAGTAAATAGTATTTTTAAAGTTTCACTCAGCATATGAAATCCATCCCTTCCTAAGCCATTAAATTTCCAGTGGAAATCGTATCAGATGGAATTTATGGGTATAGAGACAACACCACTAACCCCAACATTAACACAGCTTGTGCTCTGAGATTTATTTTTCCTCTAGCAGAACTCCTCTGATCCAACCACATCCCACTCACACTAGCCCCTGTGATCAAGGACAAGCATCAGTGCCTATAAGGAATAGGGGACAAGATGGACACAGGGGAATTAACCCAATGGATGTCAAGTTCTAGCCACACATACACAAACTGAAGACTCACATGAGTTTTTGTCAAGCCGAGGACGTTTTAATGGGACGTCACTTCCTTTTGATATCTTCCGTCTTCTCAATTCCAATGTTATTGGTTGCAAAGTTTGAGAGTTTGAGTCCACAGCTACAATGTACATAAAACCACACAAAAATAGGTATGTAGTTTCTTAGTGACCAATCCTCATATTACATGTAAATAAAACATATATATAAATATCCACACACATCCTTGCATGATAAATAGGCCCTCAAAGGGAATTCTTACATAAGCCAAAAGGGAAAAAAAGTGAAATGGGTGAGAAATTACTTCCTTTTAGGAGATGCAGACACCCTGCAGACTGACCTCCTGAATCTTTTTGGTTTCTCCTATGACCCAGCTCTATTCATATATTTATCTCCTGAAACCCTCTCTTTAAATACCGCAACGTGACTGCTTTAAAATATGAGGGTACAAAGGCAACAGAAAAGTCATTTTTATCACAATCAAATCTTCTTATCAAAATTTGGTTTATACAATACTCAGGAAATCCACCAGGCAGGCTAATTCTTAAAATGTGTACCCTGGGACTATGGCTTGATTATTATTTTCAACCTCTACTTGCTAAATTGGTTAGCTTGGCATTGGTCCTAATTTTAAAGGACCAAAAAGAATATCAACATTTACAACCTCTTAAAAACAATTCCAGAAAATTCTCAGGAGACTATGCTATTTGATAGTCAGTGCCAGGCAAGGCTGCTTAACACTGGAAAATCCAGCCCTGACATAATTTAGCAGTGCAGAAGCTAAGCCCTTAGATAGTACTCACTCTTTTTTTTTTTTTTTAAGTTTATTTATTTATTTTTGGCTGCGTTGGGTCTTCGTTGCTACGCACGGGCTTTCTCTAGTTACAGCCAGCGGGGGCTACTCTTCATTGCAGTGTGTAGGCTTCTCATTACAGTGGCTTCTCTTGTTGCGGAGCAGGGGCTCAAGGTGCGGGGGCTTCAGTAGTTGTGGCGCATGGGCTCAGTAGTTGTGGCTCACGGGCTATAGAGCACAGGCTCAGTAGTTGTGGTGCACGGGCTTAGTTGCTCCACGGCATGTAGGATCTTCCCAGGCCAGGGATCGAACCCACGTCCCCTGCATTGGCAGGCTGATTCTTAACCACTGCACCACCAGGGAAGTCCCTCACTCTGTATTTTTAAACCTAACACTTAAGAAGTTCTCCCCCATGAGGAAAGGTGAGAATCCAAAAGGCAGGCAAAAGAAAAAAAGAAAAGAAAAGAAATAAGTGGGGGACTTCCCTGGTGGCACAGTGGTTAAGACTCCGCCTGCCAATGCAGGGGACACGGGTTCGAGCCCTGGTCCAGGAAGATCCCACATGCTGCAGAGCAACTAAGCCCGTGAGCCACAACTACTGAGCCTGTGCTCTAGAGCCCGCAAGCCACAACTACTGAGCCCGTGTGCCACAACTACTGAAGTCCACACGCCTAGAGCCCGTGCTCTGCAACAAGAAGCCACCACAATGAGAAGCCCACACACAGCAGTGAAGAGTAGCCACTGCTCGTTGCAACTAGAGGAAGCCTGTGCGCAGCAACGAAGACCCAATGCAGCCAAAAATAAATAAATTAATTAATTTTAAAAAAAAGAAAAGAAAAGAAATTGGGAAGCTTGAGGCAAAGGTAGGGCTGGGGGTCTGATGAGGGTTGAAATGAGAGAAAGAAGCAGCCAGGAGAAAGAAGAGGGAGGAAGGGAAGGAAATGGGAGGGGGATGGGGAAGGGAGAGAAAAGACTCATCTAAGACCAGCAGCTTCAGATCTGCCATGTCAAATGGCCAAAGGAGACAGGGCTGAGCTCTGAGGACGCAAACCTGATGGGAGTGCTGAACTCTTTGGCTCTTCCTGTGTTCAATCTTCTCAATGTGCCAACATTATTTTGTTCCAAGGGTGGGAACTTGGAGATCACACACATTCCAAATTAAACACAAACAACCTTCCCCAAACAGCTCAGATCCTGTTCCAATAAGGTCTGTACAATCTAGAGAGCTCAAGACTCCACTGTGTCAATGAACTTATTCCAAGCAATTTTTAAAGGGGATTTGAACCTTTATATTAGATACTGGCAAACCTTCTTCATTTTGATACCACATACAAACTGGGGCTGACCATACAGAACTTCAGTGTTTCCCAAACTCTTATTACAGTAAGAATTATCTGGGAAGGTTGTTAACAATTAGCATTCCCAGATCCTGCTTCAGAAAATTCTGACTGGGGAGGAATGCCTCAGGCAAGTGTTAACAGTAAGCTTGGAAAACTCCAGTTCTCTATTAAATTGATCCTATCTGGTGTGAAATCCTACACTTAATAAAAAGGCCTGCCTATTATATCCCACATCTTAACATGGTACACTGCCCAGAGGTTTAAAACCTCCACGACTTTCTCAATTAGGGTTCCTCATTTGAAAACAGAACACAAAGGTTATTTTCTCAATTCTCCCAAGAGTGGTTTATCATTCTACTAACATTCTCAATTTGCAGAAGTCAATTCATTAGAGGTCACAGATGCCTTGGGCATTAGAGCTTAATTCTCTCTTGGAACCCTACTGAGAAAGCCAATGAGGCCAGTGCTGTCCAATAGGAATACGAGGGCCATAAATGGAAGCCACATAGGTAATTTTCAATTTTTAGTTGAAAAAAGTGAAATTAATTTTAAGAATATATTTTATTTAACCCAATACATCCAAAACATCATTCCAACATGTAGTCAATAATTTTAAATTATTGAGATATTTTACATTCCTGGGTGTTTCTTTCTTTCTTTCTTTTTTTTTTTTTGTACTATTTGAAAACCAGTGTGGTTTTTTGTTTTGTTTTGGCCACGCTGCATGGCTAGCAGGATCTTAATTCCCCGACCAGGCATTGAACCCGGGCCCTCTCTCGGTGCTAAAAAGCACAGAGTCCTAACCACTGGACCACCAGGGAATTCCCTCCCTTGTGTATTTTACAAGTTACAGCCCATCTCAATTCAGAGTAGCCACATTTCAAGTGCTCAGTAACCACAGGTGGCTAGCAGCTACCATATCGGACAGCACAGGTCTAGGGCCTAGTTAGGCGTAGGGACAACTCCAGCATGCTCAGATCTTGAGAGTGAAACCCACTTATAACCACTGAAGGGGGAAGTGCCTTATTTCATCTAGGAAGAAATCAATCTATTGTCTTATTTCATACCTTAAAATTAGAAGATGTAAGAAGGCTGTCTACTGGGAACAAGTACTAATACATTTATTTGAAGTAAATAAAGGTAGAGCTTCTGCCACAGAAATTAAGTCTGGTGTAGCTGTCTGGATTGATAGATAGGACTGGCTTTGCATTCTGCATCATAAGGGAACAACAAATGAGCTAACTGTAGTTCCACAGTTTTGATGAAAATATATTTTGTCATATTTTATATTTTAAATTTACCTTTGGCAGCTATTCAAAATTGTAAGAAAAAAACAGGTATCACTTTTTTTTTTTTTTGGCCTCGCCACATGTCGTGTGGGATCTTAGTTCCCCGACCGGGGATCGGACCAGAGGCCCCCACAGTGGAAGCGTGGAGTCTTAACTGCTGAACTGCCAGGCAAGTCCCCAGGTATCACTTTAAAACTAGGGGATTCGGGCTTCCCTGGTGGCGCAGTGGTTGAGAGTCCGCCTGCCAATGCAGGGGACACGGGTTCGTGCCCCAGTCCGGGAGGATCCCACATGCTGTGAAGCGGCTGGGCCCGTGAGCCATGGCCACTGAGCCTGCGTGTCCGGAGCCTGTGCCCCGCAAAGGGAGAGGCCACAACGGTGAGAGGCCCGCGTACCGCAAAAAAAAAAAAAGAAATTAGGGGATTCACAGTTTTTCAATATTTATGTAAAGAACATGTAAACAAGAATGTCTGAAGGCCACTGCCAGATAATTACAGGCAGTGTTCAATCTAGAGATCCTGAGGGTTCTTCATGCCACTCAATCTAGAGAAGGAATGTTTGCCTTAGGAAAAAATTCAGGGTTTGTTTCTTTCTTGGCTATTCCAGAAGAATTCCATATTTCAACTTTTTAAAATAATTGTGTATTCTTCCCTAAATCCTCTAACCTTGACTCTACCAATTAGCCATCTCAGCTTTTTATTTGGACAGGGAAAATTTCCGATCCATAATCACTCTCCAGAGATCTCAATTTCAAATGTACCCATACATTCCTAGGTCCAGTGTTCTTTCTTGTCGCCTCCTCCAGATGCCCACACCTATTTACTTCTCCTTTCCCATTTCATGTCACTCATGAAAACACTATTTCCTGATTCTACGTTCTAGTAAGCTTACTTAAAGTGAAATCATTTGAATTGGCAAAGGCAAAAGGCCTTAGCTTATTAGGCTTTATCATATAAGCTGAAGGATCTAGTGAAGAGTTATCTGTCACCCCAGAAGCCCAGTCAAGGACATGTTTCTGAAACTTATGTTCACCTGGATATATGTCTCCCATAAAATTCAGCTCTATGGGCATGACTTGTTTTTAGATGACAGGATGACTCAAAGTCGGTCACAAAAACAAAGGCTTGAAGTACAGAAGTTATAAAGAACCACAAAGGACCACAGAAGAACACTCTGGCATTGCACACTTGGGAAACTCACCAGTAGGAGCTATGGAAGGGGGTCTGCCTCGCTTTCTTTTTGGCTCCCTCAAGTTTTCTTGTGGACTCTTCACAATGTCATTTTCAGGTTTCTTATCCACTTGAGCATCTCCAGAATACTCTCTGTCATTTTCTGAAATGTTCTCCTTATCTTCTTTCTCGTTCTTGGGAAGGCTCTTCTCTGACACCTTCCCCTTTTCAGAGCAGATTAACTTTCCTTCTTTATCAGGCTGTTTGGGTCTCTTTTCTGTCTTTAAGGCTTTGTCCTCTTTGTCTTTCTTCACATTGGCTGTGGCTTTTCTCTGCTCTTTAAACTTCTCTCGTTTATCAGGAGATGATGAAAGACTTTTGTGTTCTGTTTCTTTAGGCCTAGCATTATCCACAATATTCTAAAATGAGCAAAATAGCGATGAAACACACTTTGTGATTACTTGCAAATATAAAATCAGATGGTTTTTTGTGAACTTATGAAGACAAAGAAATTAAAAGAGGACATGTATCAGGTCATGTAATGGAAAGCACCACTGAAAATATACACCCATATTCTGAGGTTTGAAAAACAGTCCTAAGTTTAAAGAAAATAACAGCCATGTTCAATTCCTTCTGAGACAATGCTATCTCCCCTTTTGATTAGTAAGTCACTAAAAAATTATTAAAGGGACAGACAACTACCCCAGGGACCTCTTCTGGGAAGCAATGTTTTTTTTTTTTTTTTTTTTTATGCGTTACGCGGGCCTCTCACTGTTGCGGCCTCTCCCGTTGCGGAGGACAGGCTCCGGACGCGCAGGCCCAGCGGCCATGGCTCACGGGCCCAGCCGCTCCGCGGCACGTGGGATCCTCCCAGACCGGGGCACGAACCCGCGTCCCCTGCATCGGCAGGCGGACTCCCAACCACTGCGCCACCAGGGAAGCCCGGAAGCAATGTTTTTGACAGAGATGCCTTCATGCCCCGTCCATCTCCTCCCAAGAATGACTACACTGACCCAGGGCCTTTCAGAGGCTGGCTCAGTTTGCCAGCAGATGCTGATGTCCTGTGTAGAGAAGAACCCAAACTGATAACTAGAGGCGAACCAGAAAGCTGTAAAGATTTTCCATCTCAAAAACAGGGTCTTTGCTCAGTCGAACAAGCCACCTACTGCGTTCCTGAGCTACTGAGTTTTTGTCCATTAGGAGAAAGTACTTCTTCTTGGTTACTTTCCTCCTAAATTACTTTTTCAAAATTCATCTTAAAAATCTTGTGTCCTAGTATACTGTCTCATAATAAAGCCAGCTCTGAAAGCTCCGCAGTTTCCAAAACTACAATTAAGTTTATTTGTTTAAGTATCTTTCTTCCAAGACCTCAAGAGAAGAGCAGAGACCACCACATCATGTTCATATTGGATCCCTAGCACCAAGCACACACTTGGCACACAGATTTTTGCCAGGAGCAGGAAGGACTGCCTAAATACACAGTGAGTAAAAGTTTAATTTTGTTCCAGAGGGAAAAATAATAAACAAGGAGAATCCCTGTGGTTAGAAACTAAAAGAAAAATTTTTTTTCAAGTCTCCAAAATTTTCTGAAAGCAGCCAGGTTTGAGAACAAGCACTCCTCAGTAACTGCTGGCAGAAATATAAATTGCAACCACCAGGAAGGGGGGTTGGCAATTTAGGTCAAAAGTCTTATGTTTATACTTTTGAACTAGAATGAATTCCTAGAAATGAAATCTGCTAACAAAATAATCAGACGTGTGTATCCAGATTTACAAATATCCTTAAATGACCATTAGAAAACTGGTTATACAAAGTAGGGTTACATACATATTATAAATACTACTTAGCCATTAAAAGCTATATTCCCATACAGTACTTAGGAACTTGGGAAAATGTTATTTTGTTAAAAGAGCAAGTTACAGGGCTTCCCTGGTGGCGCAGTGGTTGAGAGTCCGCCTGCTGACGCAGGGGACGCGGGTTTGTGCCCGGTCTGGGAGGATCCCACATGCCGCGGAGCGGCTGGGCCCGTGAGCCATGGCCACTGAGCTTGCGCGTCCGGAGCCTGTGCTCCGCAACGGGAGAGGCCACAACAGTGAGAGGCCCACATACCGCAAAAAAAAAAAAAAAAAAAAAAAAAAAGAGCAAGTTATAGAACAGTAACATATGACTCAAATTTGGAAAAGAAAAATATATATATACACAAGTATCTTTTTAAAATACAGAAGGCTATACATTAAAATGTTAAGAGCAATTGCATCTGGATGATAGAATTATACAATTTTTACTTTCTTTGCGCTTTTCTGTACTTTTCTAAATTTTCTACAGCAAACATATACTGTTTCTATAACTTCAGAAAAAGATAAATGTTCCTGAAATATAGATTATCAAACCACTTAGGGCAGTACAATCCGATTTAAAAAACAAAAAAACAGGGCTTCCCTGGTGGCGCAGTGGTTGAGAGTCCTCCTGCCGATGCAGGAGACACGAGTTCGTGCCCCGGTCCGGGAAGATCCCACATGCCGCGGAGCGGCTGGGTCCGTGAGCCATGGCCCCTGAGCCTGCGCATCCGGAGCCTGTGCTCCACAACCGGAGAGGCCACAACAGTGAGAGGCCCGCGTACCGCAAAAAAAAAAAAAAAAAAAAAAACACAATCTAATACTATATGAAAAAAGCTTTAAAAATTGTCTGACAGATATTTGTAAGAAATTTTGCTTTGTAAGTGGCCTAGCTGAGAAGTCATTTATCTAAACCACTATGTCCTCTTGGAAAAGAAAAACAAACAGGAGCCATGGGCCTGTGCTTGACTACCTGCCAGGTCTGAGATGACATGAGACACTCAGAGGCATCTGGGAATTGAGGACTGAAGACCCACAAATCCACACAGGGTGAGGTGCCCATCCCCAAGCTAAGGCACCATGAGTACTATCAATCAGAGGAAACAGATGAACGTTTGTTATGTGGAGCCCTAGACTTCCATTTGTGTAGATTCTAGATACAATCTGACAGTTCTGGACATGTTCTTAATACAGTCCTCTATCTATATTAACTCATTCCACAAGCTTAACATAAAAATTGCCAAATTGAAGGCCAAAATAATGTTTTAGAGTGCTGTGTAGTTCCTTAGATGCCTGAGAAGCAAATGATCAAAGAGAAAACATCTTTAGGGCTAAAGCTTTATAATTCTGTCAATTTTCTGAAGAGGAAAACCAGAAAGGCAAAAACACTTCTGAGATTATCTTTAACAATATCATGTATCATGATGCTTTGGAATTGCTAAATATATGTTCAGGAGAATTTATTAGAAGGTTCCAGGATTACCAAATACTGTCATATCAACAACCACCCAAAGAAGTAAATAACAATTAGTTACAATCAGAATCTTTCCCCTCAGCTATTTCATTAAGACATAAATATAAAAAAAAACTAAAAGGGAAAAAAAAATCATGAAGAAAGTAGGCAACACTTCCAGATGGTCAGAATCTATCTGTGTGCACCACATTTCCAGTATCAAAACTCAGGACCCGGGGCTTCCCTGGTGGCGTAGTGGTTGAGAGTCCGCCTGCCGAGGCAGGGGACACGGGTTCGTGCCCCGGTCCAGGAAGATCCCACATGCTGCGGAGCGGCTGGGCCCGTGAGCCATGGCCGCTGAGCCTGCGTGTCAGGATCCTGTGCTCCGCAACGAGAGAGGCCCGCGTACCTCAAAAATAAAAAAACTCAGGACCCGTGCTTAGACAAGTACATGGATGGTGAAAGGGACAAAAGGAAACAAAAATTTCAACCCAGGCACATCTAGCACAAGTGCTTGCCAAATCTACGCCAAATGGTGGCTCCGTAACCACCAAGCCATGGTCCAGAGCTGAAGGACAAAGTCAGATGAGGAGAAAACATCTCCATCTCTTCAACCACTCAGCAAGTTCCCTGTGAGGGGAAACAGCTCTATGGGCAGAGCACAGGAAGACAGAAGAAAGAATAACAACCAGGCGCTTTGGGAAAAAGACAGATAACAGGTAATGGTACGCAAGTACTGGCACTTCTGAAAAGAACTGGTATGAAAAGAAAAAGGTAGAGAGAGAGACAAATATTTACAATTTCTGAAAACTTGTGTGTTGCTTTCTGGTGAAATCATGTCAGATGAAGGAAAGATTTTGTCATCATAAACAAATGTAACATCTTTGAGAAACAAAAGTATAACATTAGCATTATTCATACCACAAAGCATAAGACCACATTTCTCACCTGATCTTTCGAAAAAGCTTTCACGTGAATATGTTTGACAGTCTGAACTACTCCATCATAAAATTTCACAGTGTAAGTACCTAAAATTCAAAAAGATATGATTTTAACTTGCAGTTTCATGAAAGCAACAAAACTTTTCAAAGCATAAACACAAGGGAGTCCCAACCACAATAATAAACATATGGAAATTAAAAAGTTGTTCAAGAATCACATTCAATCTTACTTATGTCCAAGATAATAATAGTACACTTGCCTTTTCCTCTTTATCTTACAAATCTTTTTACCTATACAAATCAAAATCCATCCAAAAAAAACCTCATTTCTTTGGTGCTTCACTAAATCTTAAAAACTTGCACTGACTTAGACCAAGAACAAAGAGCAGTAAAACAATTAAGAATGTAAGGAAACACCAACAATGAACTATCAGAGAAATTAAGGGAACAATCCCGTTTATTGTTGCATCCAAAGAATAAGATACCGAGGAATAAACCTACCTAAGAAGGTAAAAGACCTGTACTTGGAAAACTATAAGACACTGATGTAAGAAACTGAAGATGGAAAGATATACTGTGTTACAGTCTTGGTGGGAATGTAAACTGGTGCAGCCACTGTGGAAAAAACAGTATAGAGGTTTCTCAAAATACTAAAAATAGAATCACCACATGACCCAGCAATTCCACTCCTTGGTATGTATCTGAAAAAAAACAAAAGCACTAATCCGAAAAGATACATACACCCCAATGTTCACAGCATTATTTACAATTGTCAAGATATGGAAGCAATCTAAGTATCCATCAACAGATGGATGGATAAAAGAGGTGGTATATATATATATATATATATATATATATATATATATATATATACATATACATATACATATACAATGGAATACTACTCAACCATGAAAAAAGAATGAAATTTGCAGCAACATGGATGGACTTGGAGGGTATTATGCTAAGTGAAATAAATCAGACAAGACAAATACTATATGATTTCACGTGTGGAATCTAAAAAATACAACAAAGGAGTGAATATAACAAAAAAGAAACATTCACAGATACAGAGAACAAACTAGTGGTTACCCGTAGGGAGAAGGAAACAGAGGAGGGGCAAAATAGGGATAGGAGATTAAGAAGTACAAACTATTATGTATAAAATAAGCTACAAGGATATATTATTCAACACAGGGAATATAGCCAATATTTTATAAGAACTACAAATGGAGTGTAACCTTTAAAAACTGTGAATCACTATATTTACACCTGTAACATATAATATTGTACATCAACTATACTTCAATTAAAAAAAAATAGGATATAAGGAAAATGCAGATTTACTTATTGCTTGGTGAATTATTAATGTTTATCACTTAAACTTTATTTTCTGGGCTTAGAAGTAGTAATATCTTTTAAACTTTAAAAGAAATACGACCATCTGCTAAAGGTATTATGTTTTTAGAGGTCACATTACTCTCAAAATCCGTATGAATTAGCTGCATATTACAATATTTCAGAATAGAGACTAGGCCAAAGCACTAAATGGTGACCGCTACATTGTTAGTTTTGTTCTTTTTTTTTTTTTTTAAGTCCAACAAAAATTACTCTCTGCTAAAAAACTGAAACTGGAAATCCAAATAATCTTATCTCGCCAAATAACACATCCAACTACAAAAGTTCTCATTAGCTGTACCCAAACCAACACTTTCAACCTTTTGCATTTTAGAACCCACCCATGTCTCTCTCTCTCTCTTTTTTTTTTTTTTTTGGTTCCAGGGATCTATTAAAAAAAAAAAAAAATCACAGTTAATCTTGTCAAGATTATCAATGAACCACTGGTAATCATGTAATGATTTACCACTAGTAAACATGGTCAGTTTTCCGGACCAATTTGCTACCCAACATGGAAGAAAAATAAATAAATCCCAAAGGTTGGGAGCAGAATAATGCAACGATGAAGTTAAGATATGGCTGGTTGCCTCCTTCTTATACATTCTCTCCCCACCCACAGGCCTGCTCCTCCAGCCCTGAATAAGGCCCTGCCCATGGCTAGCCACCTCTTCAGTGCTCAAAGTCCAAGCAATCTGAGCCCAATTATTTTCCAAACCTTATTTCGAATTACCAGCATACAATACCCACCAACTCAAAGTGACTAGCTACTTGCCACCCACTGAAACTGTCTTGTGACATTTCCACCTCCACACGGAGTGTTTTCCTGCCTGGAATGTGCCACTCATTGATCCTTAAGCACTCAGCTCAAAAGACCACAATAGCTCAGTAAAAGCTTCCTGACTTCCCTGCTACTGGAGAGTTCTCCCTCCTCTGAACTTCTCAGACTCATTTGGTACCTGACCTGCAGAGACTCACATTTAGGTGCCTTCATATAGAAGGCAGATCCCAAATCGAAGGCAGGCTCTTCAAGGCTAGAGAAAACATCTGACAGTAGTTTCTCACACAGCGCCAGGCTCACTGTAACCAGTGTTTATCAAAGTGTAGTCCCCAGACCAGCAGCATCAACAACCCTGTGAAATTACTGGAAATGCAAATTATCAGCCCCACCCCCAATATACTGAATCAAAAACTCTGGGAGTGTGACACAGAAATGTGTTTTAGTAAGACCTTGAGGACTTCCCTGGTGGCACAGTGGTTAAGACTCTGTCTGAAAAAAAAAAAAAAAGAATCTGTCTGCCAATACAGGCGACATGGGTTCTGGCCCTGGTCCAGGAAGATCCTACATGCCACAGAGCAGCTAAGCCCGTGAGCCACAACTACTCAGCCTGTGCTCTACAGCCTGTGAGCCACAACTACTGAAGCCCGCACACGTAGAGCCCGTGCTCCCCAACAAGAGAAGCCACAGCAATGAGAAGCCCGCACACCGCAACGAAGCAAAGCCCCTGCTCACCACAACTAGAACCCTGTGCGCAGCAAAGAAGATGCGACGCAACCAAAAATTAAAAAAAAAAAAAGACTCCACCTTGCGAGAACACCAGAATCACAACTAACTGCTCAACAATCATTGACAGGAAGACACTGGAACTCACCAAAAAAGATACTACACGTCCAAAGACAAAGGAGAAGCCACAGTGAGACGGTAGGAGGGGTGCAATCACAATAAAATCAAATCCCATAACTGCTGGGTGGGTGACTCACAAACTGGAGAACACTTATACCACAGAAGTCCACCCACTGGAGTGAAGGTTCTGAGCCCCACGTCAGGCTTCCCAACCTGGGGGTCCGGCAACGGGAGGAGGAATTCCTAGAGAATCAGACTTCGCAGGCTAGTGGGATTTGATTGCAGGACTTTGACAGGACTGGGGGAAACAGAGACTCCACTCTTGGAGGGCACACACAAAGTAGTGTGCACATCGGGACCCAGGGGAAAGAGCAATGACCCCATAGAAGACTGAACCAGACCTACCTGCTAGTGTTGAGGGGTCTCCTGCAGAGGCAGGGGGTGGCTCTGTCTCACCGTGAGGACTAGGACACTGGCAGCAGAAGTTCTGGGAAGTACCCCTTGGCGTGAGCCCTCCCAGAGTCCACCATTAGCCCCACCAAAGAGCCCAGGTAGGCTCCAGTGTTGGGTCGCCTCAGGCCAAACAACCAACAGGGAGGGAACCCAGCCCCACCCATCAGCAGACAACTGGATTAAAGTTTTACTGAGTTCTGCCCACCAGAGCAACAGCCAGCTCTACCCACCACCAGTCCCTCCTATCAGGAAACGTCCATAAGCCTCTTAGATAGTCTCATCCACCAGAGGGCAGACAGCAGAAGCACGAAGTACAATCCTGCAGCCTGTGGAATGAAAACCACATTCCCAGAAAGACAGACAAGATGAAAAGGCAGAGGGCTATGTAGCAGATGAAGGAACAAGATGAAACCCCAGAAAAACAACTAAATGAAGTGGAGATAGGCAACCTTCCAGAAAAAGAATTCAGGGGCTTTCCTGGCGGTGCAGTGGTTGAAAGTCTGCCTGCCAATGCAGGGGACACGGGTTCATGCCCCGGTCCAGGAAGATCCCACGTGCCATGGAGCAGATGGGCCCATGAGCCAAGGCCACTGAGCCTGCGCGTCCGGAGCCTGTGCTCCGCAACGGGAGAGGCCACAACAGTGAGAGGCCCGTGTACCACAAAAAAAAAAAGAGAAAAAGAATTCAGAATAATGATAGGAAAATGATCCAGGACCTCGGAAAAAGAATGGAAGCAAAGATCAAGAAGATGAAAGAAATGTTTAACAAAGACCTAGAAGAATTAAAGAACAAACAAAAAGATATGAACAACACAATAACTGATATGAACACGACATTAGAAGGAATCTATAGCAGAATAACTGAGACAGAAGAACGGATATGTGACCTGGAAGACAGAATGGTGGAATTCACTGCTGCGGAACAGAATAAAAAAAAGAATGAAAAGAAATGAAGACAGCCTAAGAGACCTCTGGGACAACATTAAACACAACAACATTCGCATTATAGGGGTCCCAGAAGGAGATGAGAGAGAGAAAGGACGCGAGAAAATATTTGAAGAGATTATACTCGAAAACTTCCCTAACATGGGAAAGGAAATAGCCACCCAAGTCCAGGAAGCGCAGAGAGTCCCATACAGGATAAACCCAAGGAGAAACACGCCGAGACACACAGTAATCAAACTGGCAAAAATTAAAGACAAATTACTGAAAGCAGCAAGGGAAAAATGACAACATACAAGGGAAGTCCCATAAATGTAACAGCTGATTTCTCAGCAGAAACTCTACAAGCCAGAAGGGAGTGGCATGATATACTTCAAGTGATGAAAGGGAAGAACCTACAACCAAGATTACTCTACCCGGCAAGGATCTCATTCAGATTCGATGGAGAAATCAAAAGCTTTACAGACAAGCAAAAGCTAAGAAAATTCAGCACCACCAAACCAGCTCTACAACAAATGCTAAAAGAACTTCTCTAAGTGGGAAACACAAGAGAAGAAAAGAACCTACAAAAACAAACCCAAAACAGTTAAGAAAGTGGTCATAGGAACATACATATCAATAATTACCTTAAATGTGAATGGATTAAATGCTCCAACCAAAAGACACAGGCTTGCTGAATAGATACAAAAACAAGACCCATATATATGCTGTCTATAAGAGACCCACTTCAGACCTAGGGACACATTCAGACTGAAAATGGAGGGATGGAAAAAGATATTCCATGCAAATGGAAATCAAAAGAAAGCTGGAGTAGCAATACTCATATGAGATAAAATGACTTTAAAATAAAGAATGTTACAAGAGACAAGGAAGGACACTACATAATGATCAAGGGATCCATCCAAGAAGAACATATGACAATTATAAATATATATGCACCCAACATAGGAGCACCTCAGTACATAAGGCAACTGCTAAAAGCTATAAAAGAGGAAATTGACAGTGACACAATAATAGTGGGGGACTTTAACACCTCACTTACACCAATGGACAGATCATCCAAAGAGAAAATTAATAAGGAAATAAAAGCTTTAAATCACACAATAGACCAGATAGATTTAATTGATATTTATAGGACATTCTATCCAAAAAGAGCAGATTACACTTTCTTCTCAAATGCGCACGGAACATTCTCCAGGATAGATCACATCTTGGGTCACAAATCAAGCCTCAGTAAACTTAAGAAAATTGGGCTTCCCTGGTGGCGCAGTAGTTGAGAGTCCGCCTGCCGATGCAGGGGACACGGGTTCGTGCCCCGGTCCAGGAAGATCACACATGCCGCGGAGCGGCTTGGCCCATGAGCCATGGCCGCTGAGCCTGTGCGTCCGGAGCCTGGGCTCCGCAACGGGAAAGGCCACAACAACAGTGAGAGGCCCGCATACTGCAAAAAAAAAAAAAAATCTTCCAACAAACAGAAGTCCAGGACCAGGTGTCTTCACAGGTGAATTCTATCAAACATTTAGAGAAGAGCTAACACCTATCCTTCTCAAAATCTTCCAAAGAACTGCAGAGGAAGGAGCACTCCTTAACTCATTCTATGAGGCCACCATCACCCTGATACCAAAACCAGACAAAGATACTACAAAATAAATAAAATTACAGACCAATATCACTGATGAATATAGATGCAAAAACCCTCAACAAAATACTAGCAAACAGAATCCAACAACACATTAAAAAGATCATACACCATGATCAAGTGGGATTTATCCCAGAGATGCAAGGATTCTTCAGTATACGCAAATCAATCAATGTGATACACCATATTAACAAAATGAAGAATAAAAACCATATGAGCATCTCAACAGATGCAGAAAAAGCTTCTGACAAAATTCAACACCCATTTATGATAAAAACTCTCCGGAAAGTAGGCATAGAGGGAACCTACCTCAACATAATAAAGGCCATATATGACAAACCCACAGCAAATATCATTCTCAATGGTGAAAAACTGAAAATGTTTCCTCTAAGATCAGGAAGAAGACAAGGATGTCCACTCTCACCACTACTTTTTTTTCTTTTTTTTTGCAGTACGCGGGCCTCTCACTGTTGTGGCCTCTCCCGTTGTGGAGCACAGGCTCCGGATGCACAGGCTCAGTGGCCATGGCTCACGGGCCCAGCCACTCCACAGCATGTGGGATCTTCCCAGGATCGGGGCACAAACCCGTGTCCCCTGCATCGGCTGGCAGACTCTCAACCACTGCGCCACCAGGGAAGCCCTCTCACCACTATTATTCAACACAGTTTTGGAAGTCCTAGCCACGACAATCAGAGAAGAAAAAGAAATAAAAAGAATACAAATTGGAAAAGAAGTAAAACTGTCACTGTTTGCAGATGACAAGATACTACACATAGAGAATCCTAAAGATGCCACCAGAAAACTACTCGAGCTAATCAATGAATTTGGTAAAGCTGCAGGATACAAAATTAATGCACAGATATCTCTTGCATTCCTATATGCTAATGATGAAAAATCTGAAAAAGAAATTAAGGAAACACTCCCATTTACCATTGCAACAACAAGAATAAAATACCTAGGAATAAACCTACCCAGGGAGACAAAAGACCTGTATGCAGAAAACTATAAGACACTGATGAAAGAAATTAAAGATGATACCAATAGATGGAGAGATATACCATGTTCTTGGATTGGAAGAATCAATATTGTGAAAATGACAACACTATCCAAAGCAATCTACAGATTCAGTGCAATCCCTATCAAATTACTAATGGCATTTTTTACAGAACTAGAACAAAAAATCTTATAATTTGTATGGAGACACAAAAGACCCCGAATAGCCAAAGCAGTCTTGAGGGAAAAAAGCAGAGCTGCAGGAATCAGACTCCCTGACTTCAAACTATACTACAAAGTTACAGTCATCAAGACAATATGGTACTGGCACAAAAACAGAAATATAGATCAATGGAACAAGACAGAAAGCCCAGAGATAAACCCACACACCTATGGTCAACTAATCTATGACAAAGGAGGCAAGGATACACAATGGAGAAAAGACAGTCTCTTCACTAAGTGGTGCTGGGAAAACTGGACAGCTACATGTAAAAAGAATGAGATTAGAACACTCCCTAACACCATACACAAAATTAAACTCAAAATGGATTAGAAACCTAAATGTAAGACTGGACACTGTAAAACTCCTAGAGGAAAACATAGGAAGAACACTCTGACATAAATCACAGCAAGATCTTTTTTGATCCACCTCCTAGAGTAATGGAAATAAAGACAAAAGTAAACAAATGGGACCTAATGAAACTTAAAAGTTTTTGTACACCAAAGGAAACCATAAACAAGACGAAAAGACAACCCTCAGAATGGGAGAAAATATTTGCAAAGGAATCAACGGACAAATGATTAATCTCCAAAATATTTAAAGAGCTCATGCAGCTCAATATTAAAAAATCAAACAACCCAATCCAAAAATGGGCAGAAGACCTAAATAGATATTTCTCCAAAGAAGATATACAGATGGCCAAGAAGCACATGAAAAGCTGCTCAACATCACTAACTATCAGAGAAATACAAATCAAAGCTACAATGAGGTATCACCTCACACCAGTTAGAATGGACATCATCAGAAAATCTACAAACAACAAATGCTGGAGAGGGTGTGGAGAAAAGGGAACCCTCTTGCACTGTTGGTGGGAATGCAAATTGATACAGCCAAGATGGAGAACAGTATGGAGTTTCCTTAAAAAACTAAAAATAGAATTACCATACGATCCAGCAATCCCACTACTGGGCATATACCCAGAGAAAACCATAATTCAAAAAGACACATGCACCCCATTACTGTATAGCACAGGGAACTATATTCAATATCTTGTGATATACCATAATGGAAAAGAATATGAAAAAAATAATGTATATATACGTATAACTGAATCACCTTGCTGTAGACCTGAAACTAACACAACTATACATCAGTAAAATAAAATATTTTTAAAAGTAAAAGAGGGCTTCCCTGGTGGCGCAGTGGTTGAGAGTCCGCCTGCCGATGCAGGGGATACGGGTTCGTGCCCCAGTCTGGGAAGAACCCGCATGCCGCGGAGCGGCTGGGCCCGTGAGCCACAGCCGCTGGGCCTGCGCGTCTGGAGCCTGTGCTCCGCAGCAGGAGAGGCCACAACAGTGAGAGGCCCGTGTACCGCAAAAAAAAAAAAAGTTTAATAAAGCCTTGAGGTGACTCTGGTGCACAATGAAGTCTGAGAACCACTGTTGTAAACAATGAGTAATTACCTACTGTTTTGCTCCTTGTAATTACAAAATAAAAGTGATTATTTGTTACAAGTGTCACCAACACAGAAAAGTTGCTAGCAAACAAGACAGACACAAGGATACACAGTTGGTTTTATATATATATATATATATATATATATATATATATATATACATATATATATGTATATATATATATAAATAATACTTATACAGGTATATATAGTTGGTTGGTTAAAGCAAGCAATGAGATGACAGGCTATGATAAGGATTCTACATAAGGCACGTCAGCAATGATTGATGAATACTTACAGCAAAGGCCTGGGTTCCTGTCTTCCTGCCTCTATTGTGAGGGTGTTGGCAAGCAAAGGAGCAATGATAATAAGCAAGGCTGTGGAACTCTAAACAGACTCTTTTCAAGCAACCATGGCAAAGCTCTGGCCAGTCTAAGGATGGGGGTTTGGGGGTGGGGACATTAAGAACCCAATTCTCAAGAAATCTTAAATATTAAGCATGCCAACAAGCCACCCAAGCCTATACTTTCAACTATCTTATCAACAAAGTTCATCAACAGTTACATCAAAATGAAAACTGTCCATTTTTACAGACATTTCAAACATCCAGAAGGACAAAATGCTACCCAAAAGTCCAACATTTTCAGCTACTTGAAGTCAATTTTGAAGCTTACTCCTGACAGCAGGCTCAGAATGGAGGCCTTAGATGAAGGGATGGACCCTGAGTTCCATGGAAGTCTACAACAGAGCTAGAAGCAGAACCCAAGCCTGTCTGCTGGCCTCTGACTAATTCTTCTCCCACCACCCCACACTGCCTATTCCCCAAGTCCCTCAGCCTCAATTCCAAACCACAAACCCAGAGCACCACTGGCCACTCTGAAATGACCCAAACTATGGCCAAAGGTGCTCAGGGGTCACTGTCCTTAGATAACAATATCCTGGCCCTGACCCTTTTTACTTCCAAAGAACTACAAGGGATCATCTTGAAACTTTCTCCCTTGATCATGCACATAGCCTAACCTGGGCTTCAATGAATCAGAGGGAACAAAACAACACATCCCACAGACAACAGTGGTCTAGACCCACTTCTGGAGAGAGGCCCCAAATCTACTTTAATGGTTTCATGCATAACTAAAAGAATGTCTTCCCACGGAATCCTCCCAAGGGTGGCTGGCAACAGAGCTCTCCCATGGCCACAAACAACATCTAACAAAAAACATGTAAATGACCGAATCCAAAATAAGAACATTCTTGACACAAAGGCCACCTGCCTCAGGCTCCCTTAAGAAGCTCCTGTCTTTACCAGATGAAACAAAGCTTCCTGGCTTTGCCCTCTGGGGCTTAAGAACTCAGCATATCAGACAACCTCAGTAATAGCAGAAGGGACGTAAGAACAAAACTAGAGACGTATAGAAAGCTCATCTTCTCTAGGACCAAGGAAACAGGGGCCAAGGAAACAGGTGACTCTAGAAAGGACAGATTTCTGTTGCTCTTGAAATCTACCATAACTGTGAGTCAGGGTCCTTTTACTACCCCGCTCATTCTCCAGGAGTCAGAGAATTCCATAATATCATGGATAGGAGCTTTCAAACATGGTTTCTCAAAGTCCTGAGGTTCCCACAGATGTGCCTAAGGGGGTGGGCAGAGGGATGGGATAAGTGCATGTTTGCAGGCAACCTCCCCCTAAGTCTTTTCCTCTTAGGAATTTTACATAATGGGCTTAGGTTCTGTAGCCAATAATTTCCAAAACTGCTCATCTAGTCCAATTCCTTCTCCCATTTCTAACTGCTCAGATGAGTCTAGAGCAAGGAGAATGAACTGCTTATAATCATCAAGCAGGGACTGGGACAGGGCCTGTCTCCAATCAGGGCTCTCAAGACACCACCGGGCTCCAGGAAGTACAGACCACCTACACTCACCCTACCGTATCAGGTGCACGTACACACACACACACACCGCCAGCGAGCATCTGGCCCTGACAACTTCTGCTGTTTAAGGAAAACCCTGATCCAGAGAAGCGGCCTGGTACTGTAGGAACTGCAGTTTCAGGAAACTTGGAGCACCAAGACTTCCATGCAGACCTCAGGCTACCATTTATCTATATGCTCTGTAACCTCAAGCAGTTTCTCCTGTGAGCTCAGTTCCTCATCTGTAAAATGTGGATGGGGTTGACGGCAACAACCTTTCCACGTTTATGTGAAGACTAAATAAGATCAGATATGGAAACTGCTTAGCAAAGGGACTGTCACAGAGCAAGGGATCAATATGTGGTTCTAATTACCATCATCTACCAAGTCACTTTGACAGAGAACCTCCTTCCCCCCATAGAATGTAGGAGCCGAGCTAGCAGCTACATGTATGGGCCTAAATTGTCCTTTTATCTCTATTCAAAGCTGCTCATAGTCCCAGTGTTCCCACATTTCAAATGTAGGTTCAGTTACAGCATGAAGAAAACAAAAAATAGTAACTGCTTCAACCAGAGACTCTAGAAATAAGACCATTTCCATAAAATCTCCCAGTTTAAATGCACACTTTAAGCAATGAACAAAGAGATTGAACTGGGGTACAAGGAGGGGATGAGGGGGCCGTGACCCGAGGATATGCATAATTTCAAGGAAGAGGGACCTGATTCGCCTGCGCACTCAAGTTAACCACAGATCAACAGGAAGGAATGATTCTTCATTTTGTGTAAATGTGAACCTACTTTCAGTTTCCCCCAGAGAGAATGCCTTGCAGAGCAGGGGCACAAACCCCCTGACAGACGAGCGGCATAAAAACGGGGAGCTGAGCAGAGGTGAGGTCAACTCACCAGAGATGGCTTCCAAACAAAGATTCCCTGGAAGCAGAATCCCTTCTTTTTCTCCAACACAGACCAAGGATCTAACAAGGCTACCAGGTGTGGCTGCCTTCACACAAAATGATGCTTAGCTGCAACTGCCAAGGAATCATTCCAGATGAAAAGGGCTAAATAACATGGCATTGCTCTCCCCAGTTTCCAAGTGCTAAATAACTCCCTTAAGAAACTCTGGGGCTTCCCTGGTGGCGCAGTGGTTGAGAGTCCGCCTGCCGATGCAGGGGACACAGGTTCATGCCCCGGTCCGGGAAGACCCCACATGCCGCGGAGCAGCTGGGCCCATGGGCCATGGCTGCTGGGCCTGCGCGTCTGGAGCCTGTGTTCCGCAACGGGAGAGGCCACAACAGTGAGAGGCCCGCGTACCACAAAAAAAAAAAAAAAAAAAAGAAAGAAACTGAAAGTTGCTATCAAAAACTCAACAGATGACAAGCTTCTTTTCTAGGAATAAGACATTTCTTGACAACTTATTCATGTAAAACAGATCTTTTGGTGTTTTTTTTTCCTTGTTTTCTTCCAAGCTTCTGCTTAGAGAAAAAGAGAGGAAAAAAAAGAAAAAGTGTGTCTAAAGTCCATCAGTGTTAACTCCCTGTGACAGGGATGAAGGAAAATACTTTAATAGTGCAAAAAATAATAGTGCTGAAAGCTGTCAACGAAAGATTGAATGTAAAAAGTGTAGATAGTTGTAAAAAAAAAGGAGTTTTAAAACATGTTTATTTTCTATGCACTTTTTTAATTTAAGTGATAGTTTAATTAATAAACATGTCAAGTTTATTGCTGCAAAAAATAATTAAATAAAATAAAAAATAAAAGTTGCTATCTGGTTGTGATTCAGTCATGCCAGATTCCCAATGCCAGCAACCAGTGCTCTCCACTCTGGCTAGGGCCACTACCCACCAGCCTGCTCAGTCAATGCTCAGCCTCAGCAAAACCATCAAGGAAGTTAAGCACGGCAGAAAAATCAGACCAAGCCTTCCCAAGATGAAGCTATAGAAAGTGACTTCAGGGGCTTCCCTGGTGGCGCAGTGGTTGAGAATCTGCCTGCCAATGCAGGGGACATGGGTTTGAGCCCTGGTCTGGGAAGATCCCACATGCTGCAGAGCAACTGGGCCCGTGAGCCATAACTACTGAGCCTGCGCGTCTGGAGCCTGTGCTCCGCAGCAAGAGAGGCCGCGACAGTGAGAGGCCCGCGCACTGCGATGAAGAGTGGCCCCCACTTGCCACAACTAGAGAAAGCCCTCGCACAGAAACGAAGACCCAACACAGCCATAAATAAATAAATAAATAAATAAATAAAAAGAAAGTGACTTCACTATATCCCCAGCCTCCTCCTAGCAGCACCAAAAAGACAGAATAACTTTTACAGGAAATAAAGGCACCACCTTGCCTGCAGAGGTTCTTCTCACAGCACCATTAAGCCATGGTGGCCCCTACTAACCAGAGAAAGAGTGAAATTAGAGTCCAGCATTGTCCCTCCCAATCCTGCAACTGAATTACTAGAATAAATCATGAGCTAGAAACTGCCAGCTCCCCTGGATTAAACCTAACCCAAAGGCAGCACCTAAGAGTCATTATTTTATCTCAAAATCAGGCACAGATCTGAGCACCCACAAAGGCTAGCTTTCCTTCGCAGTCTACGAGGTAGCATTAATACCACACAGCTGGTTCCATTAACTTTCAGGATTGCCCCTCCCCCATGTCCTTCCTTCTCCTCCTTCTTCCAATTAATCTCAAGAACCAGAAAGGATGGCAGCATAATACAGGACTTCAGACTCAAGAACTCTGGGGAAAACAGGTTCTCCCAAAAATATCCACTCATTTTCAATGTCCTCCAGTTAACTAAAATTCACTGAACAGAATTTAAAGCTTACAGAACTAATATATTAGGGTAGCAAATGACCATTGTAGGAACAAATTACCTCAAGACTCTCCCTCCTATAATTTTAGCTCATGGAGGAAATAAACTGAAAAGATTTTTTAAAACAACTTGCAAAGCTCTGGTTGCCAAAGTTTAAAAGACATTTAAAAACCTTAATTAACTATGGCCAATAATTCGGCCAATGACTTTTAGTCCTTAAATGATCACTTCAAAAGATTTCAGACCCAGGGCTTCCCTGGTGGCGCAGTGGTTAAGAATCTGCCTGCCAGTGCAGGGGACACGGGTTCGAGGCCTGGTCCGGGAAGATCTCACATGCCGCGGAGCAACAAAGCCTGTGCACCACAGCTGCTGAGCCTGCGCTCTAGAGCCTGTGAGCCACAACTACTGAGCCCACGTTCTACAACTACTGAAGTCCACGCGCCTAGAGCCCATGCTCTGCAACAGGAGAAGCCACCATGATGAGAAGCCCGCGCATCACAACGAAGAGTGGCCCCCACTCGCCACAACTAGAGAAAGCCCGTGTGCAACAATGAAGATCCAATGCAGCGAAAAATAAATAAAATAAATGTATTAAAAATATATATTGGCTATATTACCTGTGCTGTACAGTATATCCTTGTAGCTTTTTCTTCTATGAGTTTGACTTGATTTTCCCCATATTAAGTGAGATCAGTCACCATTTTAATAAAAATGGACCTATAAATTGTATTTAATGAGTGTTTGATATAATAAACTATGTCTTTTACTAAAAGGATTTAAAGCAGTTTAATAACATGTAAGCTTTCCTTTAAAATTAATTTTTAGGTTAAAGTGATACATATGAAAAATAGTAATAGGATTTTATTTTGAACACTGGCTTATAAAGTAACTTAGGGAAACAAGGGACTATCCAAAAAGACTTAATCCATGAACAGGAGGATCAGTAACTGTTTAGACAACTTAGAAGATACAACCTTGCTTTGGAGGCCTGTGGTAAAAGAACTGTGGTTTAAGGATAACCTACATCTGTCAACCCACACTGGTCTAATAGCTGCCGGGACTGGGGGTGGGGTGAATGTAGCAAGAGAGGAACTAAAATTTCTGCTACATGCAAATGTATGTTCATTTTTGACCATTTCAACCCATTCTCAGACAAAACTTCTTGGTCACCCCGAAGTCCAGCAGAGTGCTGAATAAATACTTAAATAACTTCATTGAATGAAAAATCAATGTGGCCTTAGAGTCACCCCTAACACTGGTACTAAGAGGTCTGTTTGCCCTAAACATTCACTGCAGGAATCATGCACATACCACAAACATCTTGGTAGAAAATGTTAAAAAAAGGAAAAAAGGTATCACTTGAACCCCCAGTGTGTTCTCTGTGTGTCAGGATGCTGACCACACATATCACATTCATAACCCTCCTCTTCTCTTGCCTTTGTATTAGCAAAATGAGCCTCTTTGGGACATGTTCCCAGTCCTAACTCCTCACATGTTCTAAACTCTGGCAAAGGCATTCCAGCTCAGTGCTCTAAATCCCAGTACCCCAATTTCAACTAGTAACTCTGATACTACAGACCAACTCTCAATCACCTTGCATCCACAAAGCACATTTTTAAGAAAAGTTTGCTGTTTGCTTCATTTCTAGGCTGTTCACAAATAACTAAAAGGAATCTTAGGGACTTATTTCATCTATTATATTAGGAACTCCTAGACAGCAAGAACCTATGCACTTCCCAGCAGAGTGACAGATGAACCATGACTGTTTTAGAAGGCAAAGAACCAAACTCCCCCTCTTTAACCTACCTTTCTCTCCATTTATAATTTCTTCCTAACTCCTGACAGAGTAATTAACTTAAAGAAAAAGGATTCCTAGGCAATAAATACATACTGAAAATATACTCTCAAACTCCAATATTACAAACTCACCCCTAAGTCAAGAGTAAAAACAATTACAACTCAAATGCCTTACCATCCTTGTTAACAGCAGTGACTTTGGCTGGGTAAAAACGACAATCAGACCAGCAAGCAAGGACCTGCTCATTTATTTGAAATTCCTAAAAAATATTAAAAAACAAAAAAGATCCTGTTACCAATCCAATTTCATAGGACATACATAGTAACAGAATTCATAAAAGAAGCTGAAATTGACAAGGGCAGGAAGGGGAGATGGCTACTGGGATGGAGGAAGATGTTTCTGCTGTTCAGCATTGGGAGCCAAAACAAAAGGGCTAGACACAAACTTTTGCCATTTTAAGAGTTCTGGACAGCCATAGCACAGCACCAATGATAATCCTATCCTGTCCCTGAAAGTGAGTCTAAGAGCCCAGGGCCACCAGGGAACACACCAACTACACAAGCTGGAAGGAGAGAGTCTACTTCATCTTACGGGAAGCAGCATTCATGCCACCTAATGCCATCTACACTTTTAAAGGGTCTTTTGACAAAGGAGGCACTCATTCACCATTAATATTTCATACTGTTTTCCCAGCACACAGTTTGCATTGCTACATTTTGAAGAATGAATATTCTTCAAGGTCTTATAAAAGACCTTAATATGAGGCTAGCACAATGCTCCACATGGAATGATTGCTGAATAAATGATCAGACAGCAGATGAGCTTACTAAATGATCTAAAGGGACACAGTGGTGTAAAGGAGAGACAGAAAGTCCCCACTCATCATCAATGCAGTCTCAACCAAGTTAGTTTATGAGCTGTCAAATCAATCACGTCATACAAACAGATGACAGCTAAGATTCTTCAACGACGCCCCCCGCCCCCACCCGGGGCCATGGAGATCTCAGAGTTGCACTACAAGCCTAAATAAGGATGGTCCCCAGCTGCTACAGACTTTCACACTAAACATCAAAGGCTGGAACATAAAGTACCTAATGGCTGACCCCACTCATCACTGAATTACCCAGATTTGTTACTCACAGATGATCCTTCCTCTTCATGTAAGCCCTCTTTCCTCAGCTGTATTTTCTCTAAAGGGCGTAAATAAGGACTGTCCCAGCAGAACCATTCATCATAACGATGGTTCCAACGCTTGAAATGGATGAGTACTTTTCCTTCTTCGTAATCAATATCTTCTATGTGAGCTGGATACCTGAGTCAGGAAAAAAAAAGAAAATTAAATGTCTTTAATACCCACCCAAAATAATCAAAATGATACCCTTCCAAACCTCTTCCCAAAGGAGTAGGTCTCAAAGTACTAAATAAAGCCTATCATTTAGAGGTTCTGTGTCATTGTGTCAAATTGAAAATTATGAAGGCTAACAGACCTGGGGTTCAAATCCCATCCAGGATATTCCTTAGTCTGTGATTAAATTAACCTTTCAGAGCCTGAGTTCCTTCATGTAAAGTGGAAGAAGGATACCCAACACACTGTGTTGTAGTGCAAGTTAAACAAGATGACATATACACAAGACCCAAGCACAAAGGAGGCAGGAAGCAAACATTTAACAACTAGATTATATCTTACATATGTTAAAAAATTCAAATGACCATGCAGCCCAGATTGTGTTAGTCTCAATTTTCAGAATTTTGTTATCTATATATTGGAATATCATGAAGTTGTTAAAAAGAAGATGGCTCTATGTCATGATATGGAAAGCTCTCCCATGATAAACTATTAAATGAAAAGAGCAAGGTGCAGAACACTGTGTATGGTAAGTAAGCTACTGCTTATTTTTTTAACAAGATGAAAAAGAATATATATATTCATACATGCTTAAATATGCATTAAACATCTAGAAGAATACACAAGAAACTAACACTGGTTACTTGTGGAAGTATGGTCAGTTCACTAGATGGGCTCTTTCAATCTCCAATCCACTCTTCTAGATTGAGAGTTGGGAAAACCAACAACTACATTTGCTTGACTCCCTTACAATTGGCAATCAAGGTCATGGAGACCTGTGGATTTGGAAGCAACTGTAGCGGCCAGACGCAGTGCTCCAGTGCAGGACCTCTCAAACTTTCATGCAATGCAAATCATCAGAGGATCTTGTTAAAATGCAGATTCTGATTCAGTCGATGGAGCTAAGGTCTAAGAGCTTTAAACAAGCTCCCAGGTGCTACTGACATGCTGGTCTACAGTGGCAAGGGTCTAATGTCTAGTCACTGGCTTCTTGAGTGTCAAGCAGCAATGGTGGGGGTGGCAGTAGCAGTAGTGAATTCCTGACCTCCAGATCACAGCTCCAGTGGTGGGTCCTTCAAATTTATACTCTAAGGGAAGCCCCCTTGGGTCCCACTCCTCCAACTCTTCCAACAAATTTGTAAGTAGCCAATTTCTTGTGTTAAATCCTTTTGTGGTTCAAGTACCCAGAATGGTTTCTGTTTCCAGCATTAAACTTGACTGATACAAGAGGGAAACTGGGTATAGCGGCAGGGAGGGGCAAAAGTGGGATGGAGACCTTTTGCAGTATACCTTTTAATACTTTTTCATTTTTCAACCATATAAATGTACTGCTCATTCCAAAAATAAATAAATGGTTAAAAATAAAGAAAAATAAATATGCAATTGTTCTCTTAAATACACTTGTATTAATCAGAATGCTATTCTAGATTGAGAAAGTTTACACTCTACCTATTTGTTATTGTCTCCCTACAACTTGGACATGCACCATTTCCTTCTTCTTACATCTAACACTTAGTACCCTACTGTCCTAATAAATACGTGCTACCTAAATGAAAAGGCCTGCTTTCTTGTGTCATCTGTACACTGTGTCCTCTTCAACCCTAGACTAGTATCTAAGGCAGTACGCTTGGAGTTAACTAACCACAGAAGGTTGCAGATACTGGGCATTCAATAAACATTCAGCAAATGAATTCTATTCTCCCTATTCTTCCCAAAGGTCGAGTGTCTTGTCAGTTCTTCAAACCCAAAGCTCTCAGACTTCAGCTACCCATTCCAATTTCAGCCACTCTCCAAGTTCAGGCCCCAATCACTTCATGTGGGTATTTCTCACACAGGACTGACAGGGTATGCTTTTCAAAATTCCTAATGGTATTATGCATACATTAATTGCTCAAAAAATATTAACAAAAGGAATAAACAGCCCTGAAACTAGTCCCCCTACTCCAATCCAACTTACACACAGCTGCCATAAATATAAGCTATCTTGACTAAATATAAGCTATCTTGACAACAGACTAGCTAATTGTACGATCTCGTGAACTGAGTAGTACAATTGTAGGACATAAAAGAGGCTTCCCTAAGTCTATTCCTCCCTATAAAATGAGGAGAAGGATACGGATATCTCAACTGCATTCCTCTTGCCCTCTCATTCAGTCAGCCTACCAGAGACTAGGAAGTCTCCCTAACTCACTCCTATTCAAAGCCCTTTCTTTAGTGGTTTACTATCTCTAGCTATAGTTTTCAAACAGGTCTTTGGAAAAACGTGCAGAATTAATTTTTCACAGAACTAAATTTATTTAGTTTATAGAACTTTCCTTTATACTAAGATCACATTCTTTCTAATTTTTTGGTGCTTAAATATACTTTTGAAATTAAAACAATGGTAATTGTTTTTAATCCTTACTAACATTATGCAGCCATTAAAAAGAATAAGGCAGCTCTCTATGTACTGATTTTTAAAGATCTCTAAGAAAAGTGTGTGTGGGGGGAACAACTCAAGATGCGAAACGGTATTGAATGCACTACCATTCATTTGGGGGAGGGGAGAGAGCCAATACATTCGTACCTGTTTTTAAATGCGTGGGCTATCTCTGGAAGGATGATCAAGCAACCCGGTTTGCCTCTTGGGAGGGGAACTGGATAGTTAAGGAACTGGAGAGGAAGTATGAGACTTATTTTATTCAATATATATCCTTTTGTTTGTTTTGAATGTTGTACCATGAGCATGTATTAAATATAAAAAATATAGATATTTATTTTAAATATCCTTATTTGGCAAAATAAAAAGTTGGCACCTCAGTACAACCCCAAATTCTTCTGAATTTGCACTTGGTCAGTGCCTTCTAAAAGTCTGGTAAGTCTGGACCCACAGAAATAACTGCAAAATCCTAGGCCAGTAACTCCACTGAGCACACTCAGAGTATGAAGGACCTCTGGGCCCTTAGCTAGCCAAAAGCTACTTCCTTGTTCAAAAACTTCAAAGGGGGGCTTCCCTGGTGGCGCAGTGGTTGAGAGTCCGCCTGCCGATGCGGGGGACGCGGGTTCGTGCCCCGGTCTGGGAGGATCCCGCGTGCTGCGGAGCGGCTGGGCCCGTGGGCCATGGCCGCTGAGCCTGCGCGTCCGGAGCCTGTCCTCCGCAACGGGAGAGGCCACAACAGTGAGAGGCCCGCGTAACGCATAAAAAAAAAAAAAAAAAAAAAAAAAACTTCAAAGGGCACAGGCATCCCACTGTCTGCAGACTACACAAATCTCTCCAGGAGGATCAAGAATAACCAAGGGGTCAGTAAGTTTTCCTAAGAAGAAAGTTGTTCTCCCTACTTCTCTAAAGTGTGACAAGGATACAAGTCACTCATTGTGGATGGGGAAACCCAACTGCCATTTCACAGAAAAAGACAAGCAGTTGATCTTAGAGATCAACCCAGTAAGGCTTGGTGGCTCACAACTGCACAGCTGCCTTGGGGACAGCTCAGATTCATCAGCCAACAGAACGTTAGTAAGTGACTTTGATCTGGCCAGTCAATTCCAGGTCTTAGAATAAATTATAAAATGTATGTGGTTCTGGCCCCTGCCCTTGAGAAGAACCAGACACCAACTAAGTTTTTGTTTGTTTGTTTGTTTTTCCAACTAAGTTTTAAAACTACTCTGTGGAAAAAAAAAAAAACTACTCTGTGGATAGACATTCTCCCAAAGAGGAAATGCAGATGGGCAACAGGCACATGAAAAGATGCTCAGCATGGCTAATCATCAAGTAAATGCAAATCAAAATAACAATGAGCTATCACCTCACACCTGTCAGAATGGCTATCATCAAAAAGAACACAAATAACAAATGTTGGCGAGGATGTAGAGAAAAGAGAACCCTTGTACACTACTGATGGGAATGTAAATCGGTGCAGCCACTGTGGAAAACAGTATGGAGGTTTCTCAAAATACTAAAAATGGAACTACCACATGACCCAGCGATTCCACTACTGCGTATATATCCAAAAAAAAAAAAAAACACTAATTCAAAAAGATACATGTACCCCAATGTTCACAGCAGCATTATTTACAATTGCCAAGGTATGGAAGCAATCTAAGTGTTCATCAACAGAGGAATGGAGGGAGTTCCCTGGTGGTCCAGTGGTCCAGTGGTTAAGACTCAGCACTTTCAATGCCGTGCCTCAGGTTCAATCCCTGGTGTGGGAACTAAGATCCACCAAGCCACACAGCGCAGTCAAAAAAAAGAATAAATAAATAAAATATTTATTTTTTAAAAAACAGATGAGGGACTTCCCTGGTGGTACAGTGGGCAAGACTCCACGCTCCCAATGCAGGGGGCCCAGGTTCGATCCCTGGTCCAGGAACTAGACCCCATATGCATGCTGCAACTACGAGTTCACATGCCACAACTAAGGAGTCTGCCTGCTGCAACTAAGACCTGGTGCAACCTAAATATATAAATAAATATTTTTTTAAAAATTAAAAAAAAACAGATGCATGGATAAAGAATATATGGTATATATATATACAACGGACTACTACTCACCATAAAAAAGGAACGAGGGACTTCCCTGGTGGCGCAGTGGTTAAGAATCCACCTGCCAATGCAGGGGACATGAGTTCAAGCCCTGGTCTGGGAAGATCCCACATGCTGTGGAGCAGCTAAGCTTGTGCACCACAACTACTGAGCATGCACTCTAGAGCCCACGTGCCACTAATACTGAGCCTGTGTGCCACAACTACTGAAGCCTGGATGCCTAGAGCCCATGCTATGCAACAAGAGAAGACACCACAACGAGAAGCCCGTGCACCGCAACGAAGAGTAGTCCCTGCTCACCGCAACTAGAGAAAGCCTGCGTGCAGCAATGAAGACCCAACGCAGCCAAAAATAAATAAATAAATTTATTAAAGAAAAGAAAAAAGGAATGAAATTTTGCCATCTGCAGCAACGTGGATGGACTTGGTGATGCTAAGTGAAATAAGTCAGACAGAGACAAAAATATTGCATGATATCACTTACATGTGGAATCTAAAAAATACAACAAAGTAGTGAATATAATAAAAAAAGAAGCAGACTCACAAATACAGAGAACAAACTAGTGGTATGGGTAGGGGGAGGGGAAATACAGGGATGGGAGAGCGGGAGGCACAAACTACTGGGTATAAGATAGGCTCAAGGATGTACTGTACAACACAGTGAATATAGCCAATATTCTGTAATAACTATAAATGGAAAGTAACCTTTAAAAACTGTATAAAAATTTTTTATTAAAAAAAACTACTAGAACCAACAAGGACCTACTGCATAGCACAGGGAACTCTACTCAATATTCTGTGATAACCTGTATGAGAAAAGAATCCAAAAAAGAATGAATATATGATATGAAAAACTGAATCACTTTGCTGTACACCTGAAACCAACACAACACTGTAAATCAACTATACTCCAATAAAATTAAGAAAAAAAACAAAACTACATTAAAAAAAACCTACATGGTGGAACCACGTGAAACAGCTTATAATCAACTGCTTTTTACTGACAAAAATAGTAATTTTGAGCTTCCCTGGTGGCACAGTGGTTGAGAGTCCGCCTGCCGATGCAGGGGACACGGGTTCGTGCCCCGGTCCAGGAAGATCCCACGTGCCGCGCAGCGGCTGGGCCCACGAGCCATGGCCGCTGAGCCTGCGCATCCGGAGCCTGTGCTCCGCAACGGGAGAGGCCACAACAGCGAGAGGCCTGCGTACCGCAAAAAAAAAAAGAGATGTGAATGGAATCTGTATAGATGTATAGACAGAAAAGGGGAGACAAAATTTCCAGCTTCAACATGTAACTAACAGCTACAGATGAGACTCTAGTTTCCAAACTAACATTGCAGCTGGGAGTCACATTTCTAATGGAAATATTAGCCAGAAAGGAGCAGACATTAAAAACCAAACTGAAATAAAACTTAGCTCTGGGGAGGAGAGAGGGATGGGGAATAGCCAAGAGACTTTTGCTTGTGGTTTTAATTTTTACAAGGATTTAGTCACAAAATACCTGTGTAAGCAAAAATAAATACTTTTAAATTAAAAGTTTTGAAAAATATTTAATGGGCTGATATCAACCAGTAGCTTCATGGTTCTTGGATTTATATGCTGCTTGGCACATCCACAAAACAATATTATGCAGCTGTAAAAAAAAATGAGAACAAACTATGAATTGACAAAGATTTCCAAATTTTAAAAAGTCAAGCTATAAAATCCTGCATATCTTATACTTTCTGTGTTACAAAAGAGGAAAATAAGAATATACAGTATATTTGCTTTTGCTTAAATATTAAATAAAGAAACAGTGGGGCTTCCCTGGTGACACAGTGTTGAGAGTCCGCCTGCCGATGCAGGGGACATGGGTTCGTGCCCCGGTCCAGAAGATCCCACATGCCGCGGAGCGGCTGGGCCCGTGAGCCATGGCCGCTGAGCCTGCGCGTCCGGAGCCTGTGCGTCGCAACAGGAGAGGCCACAACACTGAGAGGCCCGCGTACCGCAAAAAAAAAAAAAAAAACAGAAACAAGAAACAATGGTAGGAGGACTTCCCTGGTGACACAGTGGTTAAGAATCCACCTGCCAATGCAGGGAACATGGATTCAAGCCCTGGTCCAGGAAGATCTCACATGCTGTGGAGCAACTAAGCCCGTGTGCCACAACTACTAAGCCTGTGCTCTAGAGCCCGTGCTCCACAACAAGAGAAGCCACCACGGGCTTCCCTGGTGGCACAGTGGTTGAGAATCTGCCTGCCAATGCAGGGGACATGGGTTTGAGCCCTGGTCTGGGAGGATCCCACATGCCACGGAGCAACTAGCCCCGTGAGCCACAATTACTGAGCCTGTGCGTCTGGAGCCTGTGCTCCGCAGCAAGAGAGGCCGCGATAGTGAGAGGCCCGCGCACCGCAATGAGGAGTGGCCCCCACTTGCCACAACTATAGAAAGCCTTCACACAGAAACGAAGACCCAACACAGCCATAAATAAATTAATTAATTAATTAAATTTAAAAAAAAAAAGAGAAGCCACCGCAATGGGAAGCCTGTGCACCACAACGAAGAGTAGCCCCCGCTCGCTGTAACTAGAGAAAGCCCGGGCACACCAACGAAGACCCAATGCAATCAAAAATAAATAAATAAAATAAATTTAATTAAAAAAAAAAAAGAAAACTAAAAAACTTGCAGAAAAAAAATTAAAATAAATAAATAAAATTCAACCTGGGGGAGTTCCCTGGTGGTCTAGTGGTTAGGATTTGGTGCTTTCACTGCCATGTCCTGGGTTCAATCCCTGGTTGGGAAACTAAGATCCCATAAGACATGCGGCACAGCCAAAAAATAAATAAATAAAATAAAATTCAACTTGGAAAGGTTGGATAACCTAAACTTCATAGTAAATTAGGTTACTATGGTGACCTTATCTTAAGCAAGTGGTATAACTGGTCACTAAACCAAGAAGCCACAGAAGGGCAGTGTAGCCAATCAAATGTAAAGACACAAGGAGAATGACAAAAATTACACAAAGAGAAATTCATCAATTCCCCTGACATTTTCTGAGTACCCACTCTAGGCCAGGAAGTGTACCAGAGTTTGGAAATACACAGCAAAATCTATAAAGTCATGTGATCACAACAGCTGACAGAGGCAGGAAGACAATGTTACAAGGCACACAGGGCCTTTCATTTCCTCAGACATATACTACCTTCCCATACCGGGTCTGTTCACTTCACCTGAATCACTTTCCCCTGCCCACTCTTCCCAGGAAACAGCCTTACCCTCCTGCAGCCTCAGAATCCCTGACTATCTCAAGTAGCCCCCTTCTCCTTCCAATCTGTGTCAGTTTCCTGCTTGCTTCCTTCATAAATAACATTCGACCCAATCTGTAATTATTTCATTTGTTCCTCTGTTTACTTGTTTATGTTTACATGGCCTGCTTCCCCAGGATATTATAGACACCCCTAAAGACATCTATCTCTTACTGCAGTATCCTCAGGAGGAATAAATGTATAACTATACACACAAATAATTGTAATAAAGCATCACAGGTGCAACTACAGACGACTACTTAAGGTAGAATAGGGTACCAAGGAGCAAAAGGCTAGTTCTAAGGGAGAGGGGGAGAGGAAGGAGGCTGAGGAAGGAGGGCCAAGTCAACTAGTGAAAAGGAGACACTTGACTCAATCCTGAAAGATGAATAGGCATTTTCCAGGTGATGAAGGAGGCAATGAGACTGAAGAGTGTTTCTGGGAGAGGGTGTAATGTAAGTAAATCAGGATAGGTACAGAGGAAGAGAAGCACAAAGGAAGTACAGGAAGTACAGGAAACTGAAGGTGAGAAGAGAAACAGCAACTCTGTGTAGAGAACTATGCAGGAACCTTATGGATTCCACGGACCACTGGGTGTTAGTGAACACAGAGCTGGTGGTCCACAAGGTCTCCTTAAGGAATGTTTTATTGTGCTTTTTCATAATCTAAACCATCTTTATTAGAGCTTCCCAGCTGAGATGCCACAAGTGGATTACAGGTGAGCAACAACATGAAAAAGGTTGAGATGCACCAATCAAGATGACCACCATATAATCAAGTACTACTAAAGAATTTCAGTGTGCGTTTGCTATTAACCTGGCATTATATGATCACTCTCAAAAGGTAGCTGTAGTGGTTTTAAAAGACATCTGCAAATTTGACACTCCTTCCCTCCAAAAGTGGAGACTAATTATCCTCCCCTTGAATGTGGCCTCATTCCTAACAAATAGAATGTGGCAGAAGTGATGGTGGAGGACTTCAAGTCTGGGTCATAAAAAGTGCTGCAATTCTACACTTCTGGGCAAACACCCAAAATAATCGAAAGCAGAGACTCAAACAGTTATCTGTATATCAATGTTCATAGCAGCATTATCCATAACAGCCAAAAAGTGGAAGCAATCCAAGTGTCCATCGACAGATGAATGGATAAACAAAATGTGATATGTTCACACAATGGAATATTATTCAGCCTTTAAAAAGTATAAAATTCTTATATATACCCTACAACATAGATGAACCTTGAAAACATTATACTAATGAAATAATCACAAAAGGACAAATACTGCATGATTTAGAGTAGTCAAATTCACAGAAACAAAAAGTAGGATGGTGGTTGCTAGGGGCTGGTGGGGGAAGAGAATGAGGAGTTACTGTTTAATATGTACAGAGTTTCCATTTGGGAAGATGAAAAAGTTCTGACAACATAGGGAATATAGCCAATATTTTATAATAACTACAAATGGACCATAACCTTTAAAAATTGTGAATCACTATATTGTATACCTTTAACTTATGTAATACTGTACATCAACTACACTTTAAATACATACATACATACCTAGTTCTGGAGATGGGTGATGGTGATGGTTATACAACAATATGAATGCACTTAATGTCACTGAACTATACACTTAAAATGGTTAAAATGGTAAACCTTATGTTATGTATATTTTAACACACATACACACACACAAAGCACTGCTGCTTCTTGGGTTCCCCATTCTGGGGGAAGCCAGGTGTGGTGTCACGAGAACATTTTAGATGCCCTATGGAGAGGTCCACGTGCAACCAGAAGTCTCCCACCAGCAACTAGCACCAGCTTAAGACAAACATAAGACTTCGACCTAGAACCCTCCATTAGGCTGCTCCTTAATTCCTGATCCACACACTGAAAGGATAATATTTGGTGTTGTTTTAGGCCACTAGATTTTGAGAAAATTTGTTACACAGCAATAAATAACTAACATAGCATTTTGCCCCAATGCTACTAAAAGTGGGATCCACAGATAGTACATAGGTTGGAGGCACCAGTCCCTATGTTTTTTTGAGTTTGAGACACACTACTCTAAACTACCAGATAAGCCAGTCTCCCCTAGGGCTCCACCAAGGAAAGGAGAGGGCTGTGGGACAGTGAAACCCACACCAAATAAAAGGGAATAACTCCACCTGCATGTCCAGAAAGGCAAAGAATAGTCCAGGTCTGACACAGAAATACAACATTGGCTTGTCCACAATATGTGACCTCAAGTCCCAAGAAGGCTTGCTGCTCAGAGTCTTGGCTGCTTCTGTGCAAAATTAAGCTGCCCAACACCGCACACTCTGCACATGCTTAAATTAGAACAGCTAGACAGTGCTGGCAGAAATCTGTTTGGTCCCCCCACATACACACCAAAAATATAAACTGAAGAAATGTTACAGGGGGAAAAAGAGGAACAGAAACGATAACAATTTCCCTCTGATTTCCTACTCCAACCGGTCAGCATTCACTCACATGGCTACTAATAACCAATGTGTGTAGTTTACTCTAGGGGTTATAAACTGCCTTTACATAAGGTATCTCACAGGATCTTTACCACCATCCCCTAAGGGCTTAAGGAACTGTTATTATCACTGCACCCATTTTACATTTCTGGAAATGGAGGCTCAAAGAGAGTGACTAGGAAGAGGCATAACCAAGATCAGTATCCAAATCTTCTCACTAAACCCAGTGAAGAGCCTTCTGCTCTCAATCTGACTTCACATGCAAACATGCTTGTAGTAACATGGGTCCACAGAGGTATCTTTTGTGTTAGCTACCTAATGGTCTATCTGGTGGTAGCCCATAATTTGCCTAAACTTTCCCCCAAGGGTTGGGCATTCAGGCTGCTTCCAGATTCTTCCCTATATAAAGAGCCTTTCTGCAAACATACAGCAATCATTTACTTCAAGAATCTGAGTGTACCTCTCTATTCCTGGCTCAGGGCACACACCAGAAGCAAACGACTTCTATGCACAAAAGTAACATTCTAAGCCATCTCCAGCCTTTGTGGAGAGGGGATGGAGATGGAAATTGTATTTAGTGTAAAACAAAGGGCTGACTATTAAGCTGCAGAAAAACTGTGCTGTTTTGGATGCCTTAACTCTTTTCCTACCCCTTCACCACTTTCTATGAATCAACATCGGGCACTTCTAACTCAGGAAATGTCACGAATTCATCTCTCCTCTCTAAGCTGATCATTTCTCACAATTGAATAGTCAGTACATCCAGGTTAACTCCTATACCCCTCTACCAGTACTGGCAAAGGACCAGATACAGAGACACTCAATAAATGTTTGGTGACTGAATAAACACCACCACTTTTCTGTTCCTACAAGGGATCTGACCATGTCTCTCTCCTGCTTAAAATCTTCCTTTTTAGCCCAGTCTCCCACCACTCCTGATCTGTCCCCTCTCCAGACTCTGAGAACACAACATATTCTTTGAACTCTTTTTGCTCACGCTGTCCCTTCTGCCTGCTCTCACGCTTCAGTCTCATCCTGGAAATCTTATCCTTTAATCTCACTTCCTTGCATATACCCTCAACTCCCTGGCCCCTCTTGCCCTCCATCATACCTGCCTGGACAAACCCCAACTGTAGGCAAATCAGAATCTCCACATTCTCCACTCCTGCACCCAGGCAGCTGATTATGCTGGAGAATACACACACGGTGATGGGTCACACTTTATTTTCCTTTTTCTTTTTTTTTTTTTCTTGGCAGCCCCGTGCGGCATGTGGGATCTTAGTTCCCCAACCAGGGATGGAACCCAAGCCCCCTGCATTGGAAGCACAGAGTCTTAACCGCTGGACCACCAGAGAAGTCCCTGATGGGTCTCACTTTAAATGCATGGCCACAAATAGTGGTTCCCCTGGGGGTGATGGGAGCTGTGTGACTGGGTATGGGAAAAACGGTCTTCTGAGGTGCCCAGAATGTCTATTTCTTAATCTGGGTGATTACACAGCTATATCCATGTATAAAAGTTCATCAAGCTACACACATAAAATATGTGTACTCTAAAATAAATTATAGCTCTACAAAAGTTCTTTAAAAATAAACATTTTGGGGGCTTCCCTGGTGGCGCAGTGGTTGACAGTCTGCCTGCTGATGCAGGGGACACGGGTTCGTGCCCCGGTCTGGGAAGATCCCACATGCCGCGGAGCGGCTGAGCCTGCGCGCCCGGAGCCTGTGCTCCACAACAGTGAGAGGCCCGCGTACCGCAAAAAAAATAAAAATAAATTTAAAAAAAATAAACATTTTGGGGACTTCCCTGGTGACCCAGTGGGTAAGACTCCAGGCTCCCAATGCGGGGGGCCTGGGTTCGATCCCTGGTCAGGGAACTAGATTCCACATGCATGCCGAAACTAAGATGTCACGTGACACAACTAAGACCCGGCACAGCCTAAAGAAGGAAATATTTTAAAAAATAAACATTTTTAAGGAGTAGTATCTTTTCTCTCTTCTTAATTCAATGTCTTACAACTGTAAACTGCCATAAAAATCATTATCAAAAAAGTTTTTTAAAATTCCAGGGCCTACCACTGGCTGCTGAGTGGAAAAGAGCCTGATGAGGAGGAGTCCAGAAGGACGCAGGAGACCAGTTAGGCAGCCACTGCCAGGGTTCACAAGATCCACAATGGGAGCCTGGACCACAGTAGGAGGGTGAAGGTGGCAGCCAGTGTCGGAGTCAGGATAGATTCTGCAGGTGGATCTGACAGGATGAGCTGATGTCCTAGGTGATGGAACGGAAGAGAGGAGCCAAGGAGGCTCCAAGGGGCCTCTAAAGGTTTTGCCTGTTGGGTTCTGTATAACTTGTCTGTTTTTATCTTTTACTCAAAATCATCATCATCCAGAACCTAGAAGCAGTGACCCCTCAGTAGCAAGGGACGTACCTAGAGCCCAGATCTCAGCATCTAATACCATTTTCCAATAAAAGAAACCAAGGCTCTTTGGAGAAACAGCTGATTCTCAGACTAGGGAAGGAAATATACACAAGATGAGCCTGGGATATTTTGTAGTGCCAGAAATAAGGAAGTGTTAAACACAAAATTATGATGGGAGTACATCAAAAGGACAAAAGAGCCAAATGAAAGCGCTCCCAATATAAAAACAGGAGCAACAAAATAAATAAAGTAGTACTGGATTATACCCAAAGTCTAAAATAAATGTCTGAGTCCATACTGATATAAATAAAATCATCAAAAACAAGGAAAATCTAAAAACTAATACAGGACTTCCCTGGTGGTGCAGTGGTTAAGAATTCGCCTACCAATGCAGGGGACACGGGTTTGAGCCCTGGTCTGGGAAGATCCCACATGCCGCGGAGCAACTAAGCCCGTGTGCCACAACTACTGAGCCTGCGCTCTAGAGCCTGCAAGCCACAGCTACTGAGCCCGCATGCCCCAACTACTGAAGCCCACGTGCCTAGAGCCCGTGCTCCGCAACAAGAGAAGCCACTGCAATGAGAAGCCCACGCACTGCAACGAAGAGTAGCCCCCACTCGCTGCAACTAGAGAAGAGCCCGCGTGCAGCAACAAAGATCCAATGCAGCCAGAAAGGAAGGAAGGAAGGAAGGAAGGGAGGGAGGGAAGGGAGGGAAGGGAGGGAGGGGGACGAGAGAGAGAGAGAGAGAGAGAGAGAGAGAGAGAAAGAAGAGAAAAGAAGAGAAGAGAAGAGAGAAGGAAAGGAAGGAAGGAAGGAAGAAAGGAAGAAGAAAGAAAGAAAAATACTGGGTGTACATACAGATGGGAACTCTCTGTATTTTCTTTGGAATTTTTCTGTAAATCTAAAACTATTCTAAGGTAAAAAGCTTACTGAAGCTTATCAGAAAAACTTCATGACCACCAACTTCCAGTGGACCTTAGTAGCACTTGAGGGCACCAGCAATCCTACCACATTTCTCACATCCTATCCCTCTTCACTCTCCTAAATGGTATTGCATACCTTATCTTCTTTCCTCAAACCCAAGACCAAGATCTCAGCTGAAGATTTTACTTATTTCACTTAAAAATTAAAAACAATCAAAAAGAATTCCCACTGCTGGTGGGAATGTAAAATAGTACAGCTGCTGTGGAAAACAGTTTGCAGTTCCTCATAAGCTTAAACAGGCTAATTACCATATGACCCATCAATTTCACTCTTAGGTAGATATCCAAGGTAGATATCCAAGAGATATGAAAACAGAGGTGCACACTCAAACTCATACACAAATGCTCATAACAGCATTATTCACAATAGCCAAAAAGCGAAAATGATACAAATATTTATCAACTGATGAATGGATAAACAAAATGTGGTATATCCATATATGGAATATTATTCATCCATGAGAAAGAATGTTGATATATGCTATAACACAAATGAATGTTGAAAATACCATGTTAAGTGAAAGAAGCCAGTCACAAAGGAACATGTATTATTTGATTTGGTTTCTATGAAACGCCCACAACAGGCAAATCTACAGAGACAGAAAGTATATTAGTGGTTGCCTAGGGCTGGAGAGAACCAAGGGAAGTGACTGCTAGTAGATATGAGGTTTCTTTTTGGGGTGATGAAAATGTTCTGGAATCAGAGAGTGGTTATGGTTGTACAACTTCGTGAATATACTAAAAACCACTGATTTGTATGCTTTAAAGGAGTGAATGGTATGTAAATTATATCTCAATTTTAAAAATAAAAACTAAAAAAGAGGGAAACAAAAGAATCCCTAAGGGCTGGCAAAGATACAGAGCAACTGGGACTCTCATACTTTGCTGGTGGAAATGCAAAATGGAACAGCCACACTGGAAAACAGTTCAGCAGTTTCTCATCAAGTCAAACACACACTTAACATATGACCCAGCAATCGCACCTTGATATTTATCCAAGAGAAATGAAAACTTACGTTCTCACAAAACCTGTATTCATGTTCATTCATATTCACCAAAAACTGGAAACAATTCATTTCTTCAAACAGGTAAATAGATAAACTATACATCCATACGATTTAATTCTACTCAGCAATAAAAGGAACTACTGATTCACACAAAAATATGGATGAACCTCAAAAGCACTGTAAGTGAAAGAAGCCAAACTTAAAAGGCTACATATTGCATGACTCCATTTATATGACATTCTGGAAAAGGCAAAACTATATGGACAGAGGACGGATCAGTAGGTGACAAGGGCTGGAGGCTGCAGGAGAGGCTGACTACAAATGAACACAAGTCAATTTTGTGGGGTGATAAAAATGCTACATTTTGATTATGGTGGTGCATGCATGAATGACTGTACGAGTCTGGCAAACTTCATGGAATTGTACGCTGAAAAGAGTGAATTTTACTGTTTGTAAATCATACCTCAATTTAAAAATACAAAAAAACACATGCTCCCATCACCAACTCTACAAGTAAACCTTCATCTCTACCTATATACCCAGTTTCCCTCTTCCCCTTATAATAAATGAACTATCTGCTCCTATCAATGGCCAATTCCTCCCACTTTGCACCACACCACAGTTCCTTCTCTCCTGTTTTCCTTGAATGCATGCCAATCAGGGATTTTGTCCCCACTGCTCCATTAAAACAATTCTTGTCAAGGTCATCCACAACCTTGATGTAACCAAGTCAACAGTCACTCAATCCTCATTTTATGTGACCTACCAGCATCACAAGATTGAAGTGATTACTCCCTGCTTCTACTTTTTTTTTTTTTTTTTGTGGTACGCGGGCCTCTCACTGTTGTGGCCTCTCCCGTCACGGAGCACAGGCTCCGGACGCACAGGCTCAGCGGCCACGGCTCACAGGCCCAGCTGCTCCGTGGCATGTGGGATCTTCCCGGACCAGGGCATGAACCCGTGTCCCCTGCATCGGCAGGCGGACTCTCAACCACTGCACCACCAGGGAAGCCCTACTCCCTGCTTCTTGAAACACCTTTTCCACTTGTATTCTAGAGCAGGGGTTATGTCCCCCCCCACCCCTCCCCCGCCCTGTTACCCTCCGCAGCCTGTTAGGAACCGGGCTGCACAGCAGGAGGTGAGTGGCAGACTGGCGAGTGAAGCTTTATCTGCCGCTCCCCATTGCTCCCATTACCACCTGAACCATCGCTCCCTCCCCCACCCGGGTCTGTGGAAAAATTGTCTGCCACGAAACCGGTCCCTGGTGCCAAAAAGGTTGGGGACCGCTGCTCTAGACACCTCCATGGATTTCCTCCTGCCTCAACGGTCACTCCTTCCCAGTTTCTTTTGCTGGTTCCTCTTCATCTGCTAACATCTAGACACTGGAAGGCACCAGGGCTCAATCCTCCTTTTTATCTATATTGACTCCCTAAATCAGCACTGTCCAATGGAACCTTCTCAGTGGAAATTTTCTATGTCTCCATTCTCCAATACAGTAGCCACTAGCCACTGAGCGCTGGAAATGTGCCTAGAGTGACTAAGGAACTGAATTAATTTTATGTAAATAGCTACTTGTGGCTAGTGGCTACTTTTTTGGACAGTGCAGCCCTAGAAAGCTCATCCAGTCTCATGGCCTTAAATCCCATATACTTACAAAAGAAACATCTGGTAAAGAACTGTTATCCAAAGTATACGAAGAACTCTTAAAACTCAACAATAAGAATAGAACCAACAAAAAAAGCAACAACCAACCAATTAAAAGATGGACAAAAGACCTTAACAGACACCTCACCAAAGAAATATACAGATGGCAAATAAGTATATGAAAATATATTCGACATATTTCAATAGAGAATCGCAAATTCAAATAACAATATACCTATTTTAATGGCCAAAACCCAAAACACGGACAACACCAAATACTGTCAAGGATGTGGAACAACATGTACTCTCATTCCTAGGTGGTAGAAATGCCAAATGGTACAGCCACTTTGAAAGACAATTTGGTAGTTTCTTGTAGAATTAAACATACTTGTACCATATGATCCAGTAATCACACTCTTTAGTATTTACCCAAATGAGTTGAAAAGTTATGTCCACATAGAAACTTGCACACAGGACCTCCCTGGTGGTTCAGTGGTTAAGAATCCACCTGCCAATGCAGGGGACACAGGTTTGAGCCCTGGTCCAGGAAGATCCCACATGCTGTGGAGCAACTAAGCCCATGCACCACAACTAATGAGCCTGCACTCTAGAGCCCATGGCCACAACTACTGAGCCCACACGCCTAGAGCCCATGCTCCACAACAAGAGAAGCCACTGCAATGAGAAGCCCACACACCGCAATGAAGAGTAGCCTCTCCGCAACTAGAGAAAGCCCACATGCAGGGGATGTCACTTTGGGTATTTAAAAAAAATTCCTACAAGTGGTCTCATTGTTTGTTTCTCTCCTGTATTTCATGTTTTTGTGATTTACCCATATTGATATGACATCCTCGTTGCCTCTAAGGAATGCAGGAGGGGAATTTGAGTTGGGAAGAGTATAAAAGGTACTTCCATTATACCAGAAACGTTTTATGTCCTTTATTTTTTTAAATATAAGTAAAATAGAAGTGTTAATATTCAGTAATTCCAAGTGATAAGTACACAGATTATTTTATAGTTAGCTGTACTTTTAAACTTTTTCTATATTTTATTTTTTTCCCCCAAATTTAAAAACAATTCTTTCTTTTGATTAAGCTGCCTTAAAAAAATACTGAGGGGCTTCCCTGGTGGTGCAGGGGTTGAGAGTCCGCCTGCCGATGCAGGGGACACGGGTTCGTGCCCCGGTCTGGGAAGATCCCACATGCCACGGAGCGGCTGGGCCCGTGAGCCATGGCCGCTGAGCCTGCGCGTCCCGGAGCCTGTGCTCCCTAATGGGAGAGGCCACAGCAGTGAGAGGCCCGCATACTGCAAAAAAAATAAAAATAAAAAATACTGAGGGACCAAAAAAGGGAAATAATTACAGAAATACAAACAGCCTAAAAACAACTAGGTGTTCAAAGTGTCTCTAATTTTTATATCAAATCTCTCAGCCCCAAAAGGCAGCAGAGACACTTTCTACCCCAGGCATTTCCCCTGCTTCCCTTCCCATCTTCTCTTTCTACACCCCAGGAGCTGGTCAGCCTATTTTGAGATAACCCTCAAGAGCACTATACTCTTCCTTATGAAAATTCACAGAAAGGTTTGAGTTCTGAAACTCCCACTTTCACCTTAAGCATTAACAAATGACTAAATCCTAGGATATCCTCAACAACAACCATCATTTTACAGTTTATAAGGCCTTTTCCAACATATCCTGTTATTTGATTCTCAGAAAAAAGTCTGTGAGGTCAATATTACTAGTACCCACATTTATAGAGGAAGCTGATGCTCAAAGTGGTTAATTACCAGCCAGAGGTCACAAGTCAATGACAAATTCGGGACTACAACCTCTTAGCCTCTGAATCTAATCATCCCTAAAATGTGATGACTGAGTTTCAACTGTACAACAACACATCCAGAAAATAGGACTTGTTCACAACACACAAGCTGCTCCAACCTAACCCCTTTTCTTCATTCTTCCATCCCTGATCTTTCAGACAGGCAGCCAAGAACAAGAGAGCTGCCACTATTAATCTTCCCTTCCCTGCAGCCACTCCTGCTTCTTCTTCCCATAACTCCTTCAGATGAACAGGCAGAGAAGGGAAACAAATATAACAGGATGGTCCCCTTGACACAGGGATCCCAGCAGCAAAGACAAAGGACATTCCACAGCTCTAGACTTAAGTCTCCTTCCACCTTCCAAGAGTCAAGGAGCAGGAAGACACTACAGAAAAGCCCAGGCTACCCCTCTTTATCAGTGCTGGCAAAAGTCCTTTACTGAAGGGATTTAATTAACAGAAAAATGTAAAAGTACCAGTTTTTTAATCGGTCCCGGGCTTCCAACTGGGCTCCCACTTCAAAGCTGATTCCTCGTCTGTTAGGTGGATGCTTTGTCATTTTCAGTCATCAACGGGGGCTGCCTTTATTCTCCTGAAAAAGCCAATTAAAATTTATGAAACTTAGGCAAAGTCTGCCCAGAGTGGAGTAACACTCACTACACAGAAAAGACAAACAGGCATTATTCAAAATACAAAGCTCCAGGAAACCCTGTCAGCGCCCTCCTTTACTCCTGCCCTCATCCTAACACAGGTGTGTCCTCCACTGTTCCTCCTTCTCTATTATGCAGCATCCTGTAGTCTCTGGAACTGTAAGCAGACCCTCCCTCAACACTGTTTACCAAGAATTCACCTATAAGGGGCACCTCTCAGAACACCAAAAAAACAATCACTCTCAGAACTAAATTTAATCATTTGCTGAAGTATGCAACAAATACCTGCTGAGAGATTATTTAGGAAAACAGTCATCAAGACCAAAAGAGACACAGTTCCTGGCCTCATAAAGCCTCCAGTCTACTGGGGGAAAACAAAAATGTAGCCAGTAAACAGACAAATGACTTAACTGCAAGCTGTAACTGCTATGAATTTTAAGTGCTACAAAGGAAGCGAACAAAATCTGAATGCTGATTTCTGGCCCTACTTTTGGAAGGCTGGACAAGAAAGATCTATTTATTCATTCTTTGATCTATTTATATATTTTTTGATTTATTTATATTTCTACCCATTCTTGAGTACATTCTGACAATTTATTGATATATTTTCCCAATTCTTTATCGAGCCTTTTGGTACTGGAATTGGTGGTCATTTTCTATATGAGCAAAATTTATCTTTAGGGGCTACTGGTGGTTCTGATGGAGATGTAGCCATTCTGAGCTCTTGGGGCACTTGAGCAGGTGACCTCCATAGAGCAAGGCTAGCCCTGAGTAAATTCTCTTCCACTGAACTTTGGAACCCAACAGCCTGCACTGCCAGGGCAGTATCTGCCTCATACCAGGAGGGCAATCTTTGCAATGGATGAATGAGGAATAATCACAAAAGTGGGACCTCACGGGAATTCCCTGGCCATCCAGTTGTTAGGACTCGGAGCTTTCTTTCACTGCCCTGGGCCCGGGTTCAAACGAAGATCCTGCAGGCCGTGCAGTGTGACCAAAAAAATTAAAAATGGAAAAAAAAAAAAAAACACAAAACTGGGTCCTCACATCTAATGTGTAATACCATCAGATTTTCTTGCAATATATTACACGAAAAACCAGGATGTAAAATTACACCCCTTTGAGCTCAAATAAAACTTCATGTGCATTAAAAAAAAAAAAAACAGGAAGAAAAAAAAAGGTTGTAAGTGATCTTTTCCTCTTAAACAGTTTCCTAAACTTATTGTTTTCCATAATGGAAATTTTCCATAAGAAAAAATATATGTAATGTAAAGGATGAGCTATCCATTACATTAAACAACTCATTCCGAAGGGCTGATATTGGAGAACGCACAAAGCAAATCAGACCAAGAAAGGAATGGTTGACAGTTGTAACTAAGGAATCTGAAACCTAATAAACTGAAAAGCTACGTCAAATAAGGGTATTTGGATTATATGGACCCTAGCAAAGGGAGAGTCAGAGATTTGACTCGCTATACTTCACACTCTCCAGGAAAATGAGATATGAATCTGACGTAAGTAAATCCAATCAGTAGAAGAGTCTTCACTTTGACTTAGGAGCAACACCACCTCAAATTATCTTTTTATTTTTGACTTCATGTATACCAAGTAATAGTCTCACCTCTCAGATTATATGAAAAGGTGAAGCCAGACAAGAATAAAGACAGAGTGGCACTCAAAACTCACCAGAGCAGGGCCTCCCTGGTGGCGCAGTGGTTAGGAACCCGCCTGCCAATGCAGGGGATGTGGGTTCAAGCCCTGGTCCGGGAAGATCCCACATGCTGAGGAGTAACTAAGCCCATGCACCACAACTACTGAGCGCCCGTGCCACAACTACTGAAGCCCACGCAGCTAGAGCCAGTGCTCCACAACAAGAGAAGCCACCACAATGAGAAGCCCGTGCACTGCAAAGAAGAGTAGCCCCTGCTCGCCATAACTACAGAAAAGCCTGCGTGAAGCAACGAAGACCCAGTGCAGCCAAAAATAAATAAATAAATTCTTTTTAAAATTCAAAAAAAAACCTCACCAGAGCAGCTGGTATTTATCAGACTTCATGCAGGGAGACAGCTCCCTTTTATAGATGTCATGTAATATAGTGGAATGTAACAGGATTAAGTGCTTAGCCTTTAATCCTCAGCCCCACCCTTTATTAGCTGAATGAATTTGGGTAAATTACTTAAGCCCTCTGAATTTGTTTCCCCTCCCTAAAATGGGGATGGTGATAATAGTACCTATCTCCAGGCAGTGGGTGTGAAAACTAAATGAGATAATCCATTTAAGGAACACTGGTACGAAGTAAGGACTATATAGTTTGTAGCTACTAATACTTCTATTATCACAAATGAAGAAATTAGGTTTAAAGTAATTGGGCTAAGGTTCAGGTGCTAAGTGACCAGCCCCAGAACAAAAGCCGAGGTCTGCTTGATTTCTGAATTAATTCTTTTACCACACAACTTCCCTAGGATGCCTTCCATTAAAGTACAGGAGTGTGGGAACAAGGCAGTGAATGAAAATGAGCAAATTATTCTTAATGGCTCAAGAAAACCAATTCCTCCTGAGGCTGAATTGTCGAAGGTCTTCCTTATCATGAACTGAAACCTGTTTCACTGTAACTCTGACCCACTTATTTGTTTTATTTATTTATTTGTTTTATTTATTTATGGCTGCGTTGTGCAGGGAGTGGGGGCTACTCTTCGTTGCAGTGCGTGGGCTTCTCATTGCGGTGGCTTCTTCTTCTTGTTGCAGAGCATGTTAGGCACACAGGCTTCAGTAGTTTCGGGACACAGGCTCAGTAGTTGTGGCATGCTGGCTCCAGAGCGCAGGCTCAGTCGCTGTGGTGCACAGGCTTAGTTGCTCCGCGGCATGTGGGATCTTCCCGGACCAGGGATCGAACCCGCGTCCCCTGCATTGACAGGCGGATTCTTAACCACTGTGCCACTAGGGAAGTCCCTGAGCCACTTACTTGAAGCTTCACTCTCTGTTACCACACAGTACAAGACTAAGGACTAATGTGGCTTTTATGACCCATGCCCAAATCTTCCCTCCACTCCTCTGGGGACAGCAGAGTTTGTTTTTAAATTTCACATTTATTCATTCAACAAACCATTAGTGAGCACAGTCAGTAAGGCACTGTGCTGGAAATCAGGAATCAGAAATCCAACTCAGTTGCAGCTCCAGTCCACCCAGGAAGACAAACACAAATATGAGAAGAGATGAAGGAGCTCTAACAAAGGGCAAGGTGAGGGACAATCACCGCAAAGTCTCAATTTAATTTCGCAAATCTACTGAAGAATAAAAAAGAGTTCAAGACAGAAGCAGGAATTAAAAAGATTACATAAGAAGTACGTTTTTACTCCTAAATTTAGGGTTTTTTTTTAATTTTTTAAAATTTATGTTATTTATTTTTGGCTGCATTGGGTCTTCGTTGCTTCACATTTAGTTTTAAACACAAATTTTTCTCAAGAGGCAAGAGGGCTAAGACTCTGTAGCTTTTAACTTACCCATTCTTCAGGGCCTTAGTTTTTTTCTACCAAAAAGCTCTAGCTTCCAGAATAGGAAAAGGAAATATGTTTAGTAAGGACATCCAGAAAAACTATGAGAAAAAATCTGATGCAATCTGTATTCACAAATGATTCCACTTAAAGACCTTGGCAGGACTTCAAACTACTCCTTTACATTCAAATTTCCCTACAGGGAATTCCCTGGTGGTCCAGTGGTTAGGACTCCACGCTTCCACTGCATGGGGCATGGGTTCGATCCCTGTAGGGAACTAAGATCCCGCAAGCTACGGAGCATGGCAAAAAAAAGATTTTTTTTTTAAACAAGTTTTCCTACAATGTGAGCTCACTGCTACACAGGAGACAGAGAGCCCAGTTTATTTCCTTAAATACAGTATTTGCAGTCAATGCCCCTGTATCAATGACAATGAAAACTTTAAATGTACACTGTGTAACACAGTTTAAAGGGCACTTTCACAAACAACAAACTGGGAGAAAATAACTGCAACACATACGACCAAAGGGCTAACTTCCTTTATTAACAAAGAGTGCATACAAACGAAGAACGAAAAAAGTTAAACAACTCACTTATGGGCAAAGCATATGGGCTTCCCTGGTGGCGCTGTGGTTAAGAATCTGCCTGCCAATGCAGGGGACATGGATTCGATCCCTGGTCCAGGAATATCCCACATGCCATGGAGGAACTGAGCCTGTGCACCACAACTACTGAGCCTGTGCTCTAGAGCCCACAAGCCACAACTACTGAGCCCGCGTGCTACAACTACTGAAGCCTGTGCACCTAGAGCCTGTGCTCCACAACAAGAGAAGCCATCACAATGAGAAGCCAGCGCACCACTACAAAGGGTAGCCCCCGCTTGCCGCAACTAGAGAAAGCCCGTGTGCAGCAACGAAGACCCAATGCAGCCAAAAATAAATAAATAAATTTATTTATTTTTAAATGGGCAAAGTGTAAGAACTGGCAGGTTCCCAGGGAAGGGGGAGGTTTGGGGGGGGCGGGGAAAATATAAAGGTCTAATAAGCATGTGATATTATATTATCCACATGACCTCACCCTAAATTAAAGGAAATGCAAATCAAAATAACAATTTTTCAATTCTCAGACTAAAAATTTCAAGGTAAAATACCCAGTGTCTTCAGGGATGAGGAAAAAATGACGCTTATACACTGTTGGTAGAAGCATAAATTGGAAAATCTTTTCTAGAGGCAACTTGGTGCTATCTACAAAAATGCAAATACCTGCAACCCAGCAGTCCCCATTGCCAGTAACTTATCTGACAGATACATCCCCCAAAGTCTGCCAAATTACCTGTAAGGATGAACAATATAGTTTCATAATTTCTGCAGCTAAAATGTCCATTAAAAAAGAGGGCTAGTTAAATGAATTATGGCCATCTATATAATGGAATGTTGTACATCTATTAAAAGGAAAAATGGCTGGGCTTCTCTGGTGGTGCAGTGGTTAAGAATCTGCCTGCCAATGCAGGGGTCACAGGTTCGAGCCCTGGTCCGGGAAGATCCCACATGCCACAGAGCAACTAGGTCCATGTGCCACAACTACTGAGCCTGCGCTCTAGAGCCTGTGAGCCACAACTACTGAAACCCGTGTGCCTAGAGCCCATGCTCTGAAACAAGAGGAGCCACCACAGTAAGATGCCTGCGCACCGCAATGAAAGACTAGCCCCTGCTCGCCGCAACTAGAGAAAGCCTGCGCACAGCAACAAAGACCCAACACAGACAAAAATTAATTAATTAATTAATTATTTTTTTTTTTAATGGCAATCTGTAGATGCTGATATGGAGCCATCTACAAGATACACTGTCAAATAAAATAGGCATGGTGTAGAGGCCTGTGTCTGGTATTATCTCTTTAATGCAAACAGATCTATTATAGTATATGCATAAAATTATTTTTTGGAAGGAAGAAAACAACTGTTTTAAGTAGTTCCCTTAATGAAAGGAATAGAGCATGAAAATTTAACTTCTCATTCTTTACCCTTCTGTGTTGTTAGAACTTTTTAACCTTAAGAATGTACTTCTGGGGCTTCCCTGGTGGCTCAGCGGTTAAGAATCTGCCTGCCAATGCGAGGGACACGGGTTCGAGCCCTGGTCCAGGAAGATCTGACATGCCACAGAGAAACTAAGCCCGTGCGCCACAACTACTGAGCCTGCGCTCTACAGTCCACACGCCACAATTACTGAAGCCCACACACCTAGAGCCTGTGCTCCACAACAAAAAGAAGCCACCACAATAAGACTGCTCACCACAACTAGAGAAAGCCCACGCGCAGCAACGAAGACCCAACGCAGCCATAAATAAATAAATAAAATACATTAAAAAATAAGAATGTACTTCTTTGTTTTTACTTTAATTGTCAGCAGGGATTATCTAGTTGGTAAGATTTTAATTTTGAATTACTTCTTTATATTTTTTCATATTTTTAAAAACTAGATTATTTAAATATGTAAAAGGCCTTCATCCTTAAACTATTTTCTGGACCTACACAACTGCCAAATGATGTAGTTAGAACTAAACGTAATATTCCCACTGTACAGAAAGGAAATCGAGGTGCAGAGGGGCTAACTGCTTTCAAGGTCCTCCAAGGCAGGAGACATGTCTCCTATCACAGGGAACAGGATTTTCCCAGAGGTAGACAAACCACTTCTTGAAGGCCCTTCCTCTTTCCCTTACCAAAGTCCATGCTATGCTTATACTCATGCCTTTAGACATAAACATAGTTTGAATACAGGAAGATGAAGCAACTGGGTGCTTTTCAAATGTTGTGACAGAATTATTACACCATTATATAGCAAGCAGAAATATTTAATCTTTCAGAAAGGACAACACCTAAGCCGTGAGAAAATTGGAACACTTGAACCACTGCCTGAGGCCCTGACCATGGCCATCATTTTATACTTCAATCTGGAAAAAAGGAACAAGCTGTAAAACTGCTCCTACACTTGGAGTCAGTAATTTCAATCGGAAGGACACAGTCCAGGATAAAAATAAATCATTTGTGAAAACGAGAAAAAAACAATAGCTCTTTACATACGATGCTGGGGAAGCTAGATATAACTTGCATGTTTAATAATAAGGAAGGGACTTCCTTGGTGGCACAGTAGTTAAGAATCCACCTGCCAACGCAGGGGACACAGGTTCAATCCCTGGTCCAGGAAGATCCCACGTGCTGCGGAGCAACTAAGCCTGTGTGCCACAACTACTGAGTCTGCGCTCTAGAGCCCACGAGCCCAAACTACTGAAGCCCGCATGCCTAGAGCCAGTGCTCCACAACAACAGTAGCTACGGCAATGAGAAGCCCGCGCACTACAATGAAGAGTAGCCCCCACTTGCCGCAACTAGAGAAAGCCCCCGCGCAGCAACAAAGACTCAACACAACCAAAAAAATAAATAAAATTTTTAAAAATATTAAAAGTAGGGGCTTCCCTGGTGGCACAGTGGTTGGGAGTCTTCCTGCCGATGCAGGGGATGCGGGTTCGTGCCCCAGTCCGGGAGGATCCCACATGCCGCCGAGCGGCGGGGCCCGTGAGCCGTGGCTGCTGGGCCTGCGCGTCCGGAGCCTGTGCTCCACGACGGGAGAGGCCGCAACAGTGAGGGGCCTGTGTACCGCCAAATAATAGTAATAATAATAGTAAGAGAATATTTAAATAAAACCTAATGTAGTAGGACTACACTTTAAGCTCCATTAGGGAAAGGAATGACTAATACTCAACAGATGCCTAATAAATGAAATAAAGAATGTTTACTCATTCTTTATTTATGATGATGTGAACCAACCTTACAAAAGGAGAGTAGAACAAGACCTACGTAAGAAACACTGACAATAGTAATAACTAATTCTACAAATGTTAAGTCATGTAATCCTTACAACCACCACAGAAATAAGTACTATTATTAATCCTCATTGTAAAGATAAAACAGAGAGGAACAGAGAAAAGTGAGGGACACCCTAGGACACCCATATAGAAAGGGGCTGAGCCAGGATTTGAATCTAGGCCCTGCAGCTCCAGATTCTCAACCACTACCACACGTTAGTCTATGAGCTACATCTTTGGATTCTCTTTCTTAACTCATCAAATGAGGATTAATGGCCCCTATCTCGGGTGCTAAAAGGAAAAGATTTGCAGAACTTCTGTAGCGGTCCAGAGGTTAAGACCGTGCTTCCACTGCAGGGAGTGTGGGTTCGATTCCTGGTCAGGGAACTAAGATCCCACAAGCTGCGCAGCGTAGACAAAAAAAAAAAAAGAAAGAAAGATTTGCAAAACCCCTATATGTCTAGCACAAAGTAGGTATTCAAAACACGGGAGCAGGGCTTCCCTGGTGGTGCAGTGGTTGAGAATCTGCTTGCCAGTGCAGGGGACACAGGTTCGAGCCCTGGTCTGGGAAGATCCCACATGCCGCGGAGCAACTAGGCCCGTGAGCCACAACTGCTGAGCCTGCGCATCTGGAGCCTGTGCTCCGCAACAAGAGAGGCCACGATAGTGAGAGGCCTGTGCACCGCGATGAAGAGTGGCCCCCGCTTGCCACAACTAGAGAAAGCCCTCTCACAGAAACGAAGGCCCAACACAGCAAAAATAAATTAATTAATTAATAAACTCCTACCCCCAACATCTTCTTTTAAAAAAAAAAAAAAACGGGAGCAGAATTTTCTGAATTCATAATGCATTTATATTTAATGTTGTACTGACATGGACTCGATTTTATTTTGGGAGAGGTTTAAGAGTACTGTAGCCATGGTAACTGGAGGTCCTGTCTCAGCAACTGCATTGTACTCGGGGACAGGTACTGAGGGCTCAAAGTAGCAAAGAATTTGTGATAGGTGGGCATGGAACAAGAGCTTTCAATGAGTCGGCTCTAGACCGGGTTAAGGGAAAATAAACTCTAGAAAGAATATCAACCACCAGAAACTACAGAACAGGCTTTACAATAATCTAATAGTGCTTACACCAGGCTTGAAATTCAACCTCCATTAAAGGGTGATGGTGCCTTTCAAACTGAGGGACACTGCAAGTGAAAGACCAGCTTAAATCTTTATGCCTCAGGCTTCCCTGGTGGCACAGTGGTTAAGAATCCTCCTGTCAATGCAGGGGACAGGGGTTCGAGCCCTGGTCCGGGAAGATCCCACATGCCACGGAGCAACTAAGCCCGTGCGCCACGACTACTAAGCCTGCGCTCTAGAGCCCACGAGCCACAACTACTGAAGCCCATGTGCCTAGAGACCATGCTCCACAACAAAAGAAGCCACCACAATGAGAAGCCTGCACACCGTAACCAAGAGTACTCCCGGCTCTCTGCAACTAGAGAAATCCCGTGAAGACCCAATGCAGCCATAAATAAATAAACAAACAAATAAATAAGTAAACCTACCTTTAAAATAAATAAATAAATGACAAGGAGATAGATAGATAACCTACCTTTAAAATAAATAAATGACAAGGAGACAACCATGTGAAGATCCAGAGGAAGAGGATTCTAGGTAGAGGGGAAGTCCTAAAGGCAAGGTGCCTCAGGAAGGAATGAGCTCCCCTCCCCTCACAGCCCTGAGCCTAGGAGGTGGAGATGCTCCCTGCAGCCCTCACCACTGTTACAGAAAAGCATAAACAATATCAGCAGGTCCAGTGACACCTATGTCTCACAGGACGAAGCTTCCAAGGGGACTCTGCCAAAGTTCTGTCTTGGAGGAAGGCCAGGGAGTACTTAGGGATGGGAGCAGACAGGTTGCAGACTCAGATTCTGGCGAACCCTGGCTCCACTCATTGCTGGCTAAGTGAAGATGAGAAAAATCACTGAGCCTCCCTCTGTTTGCCCATCTATAAAAGCAGATTAATAACCCCTACGTCCTGGGATTCTGAGGATAAGTGAGCTAACGGATGTCAAGTGCTTGGCACAGTACACACTAAATATTCAATACTGGTGATAAAATGGCTGTGTGATAGTAGTAGCACTAGCAAAAAGGACATCAGACACAAAGGATTACAGTCAATATTATTATGCAATATTAACAAATAGTATCCAATACAAAGAACATAAAAGAGCACATCTTTAGTCCTAGGGAAGTGACAAGTTGGTTCAAGTAGGAGCAAGGGCCCCTCCATCACTATCCTCTCCTCAACAACACAGAAAGAAGACTGGGTCTAAAGCCAACCATTACCACTCCTTCAGGCCCTTGCCCAAGTCACACTAAAGAGCTGAATTAGCCTCTTTCACTTGAGAGGGTAAGGAAGGAAACAACGGGAAGAGGGGAGGAAAGTAAGGAGGCAGGAAGAAAGAAAAAGGCCCCCAAAAAAAATTCCCTTACCCTCTTCCCAGATATTTGAAATACTTTCTCTAAGAGCCAGCCTTTTCCTTCCACAATTAAAATTCAGACAGACAGCAAACACAGGTTCATTCCGAATTACTGAGAATAAATTAAGTCAGTGGATCTTCCCAGAAACAATGGAAAGGGCCGAGTGCCCAGGCTTGACTCCAGAATATATTTGCTAAATGACCTTTGGCACATTACTCAACTTCACTGAGCTAATCATCTTATCCTCACAAGTTCCTTCTCCTTTTCTCCCCATCACAGTTTAAGACTCCAAGACTGGCCAACGTGCCAAGCTAGAAACATGGGCATCACCCTTGCATCTCACTCTCAGTCACCATTTTGTCACACCTACTTCTAGGTTTCTCCCATTGCCCAGTGGTTGCCCAGTTCAGGTCCCCATCAGTTCTAATCCGATTACTGCAACAACTCTCAATGGAGCTCAAAACCTCCAGCCACACCCTCCCCAGATCCAAATCAATATTGTCTTACAAACTGACTTCTGAGTGCTTATTTTATGACATACAGTATTCTGAGTTCTTTACATAAACATCGTCTCATTTAGCATCTACCCCACAGGTTTGTAATGAGGATTACTATTATTCCTGTTTCAGAGGTGCAAAAACTAAGGTTCAAAAAGTAAGCTGCCCAAATGACAAAGCTACCAAGTATTGGGACAAGGAGCTGAACCCAGGTAATCTTACTAGCCAACTACTGCACTGGGGCTACTCTTCATCAATGCTGCTACAGCAATATTTCTAAAGCACAAATCTGATCGTAAGACTCCTCTGTTTAAAACACTTCAGGTTATATGTCAATTATATCTTTAATGAAGAAAAAAAAAGCTCAGTAGTTCCCCTACAGAACAGACTTCAAACTACTAGTGCAGCATCAAGGCCATCAGTGCGCTAGCCATTATGACCAAACCAAACCGGGGGTTGTTAGAAACAGGAGATTACAAGGAGAGGAGCAAACAAGCTCAGCAGAGGGCCAGCGGCATATGGTGGTTATGAGCCAGAACTTCGAAATGGGACTGCCTGGGTTTGGACCCCAGCTCCACCATTTTCCAGATAACCTTGCACAAGTCATTTCCTTTCTGAGCCTCGGGCTCCTTATCTGTAAAATGGGGATAGTACCAGTACCTATTTCATACCTTCATACAGGTGCTGTGAAGATAAAAATTACTTAGCAGAGCCTAGCACACAATAAGCTCTCATGCCGCCCACAAATCAAGACTCCCTGCAGTGCTGCTTCCTCTGCCTGGTCCTTCAGACTGAGCTCAGCCATCAGCACCTCGCCAAGGGCGCTGGGCCAGGGCCCACTCCATTATTCGCCCATGGCAGCCTTGCCTGCCATCTGGACCACAACCCAGCACCCTACATTGAAATTGCCTGTTTCTGAGCCTATCTCTCCTCAGGCATTTAACTCCTCATACGCATCCCCAGCAACTAACAAGCAGCGCCCTTACTTGGCAGTCAGATGCTTGTTAAATGAGATAACCTCAGCTTCCTCATTGCCAAAAAAGGAAGAAAGATAGGAAAGAGACCTGTATCACCCACCTTAAGGGATGTAGGGATTCAAGGAGACAATCATATGGAGGCTCTTTGAAAAGTGCTATCCACAGGTAAATGTAGGAACTGTTATCACTCCATGGGGGAATGGGGAGGAAGGCAAAGCACAGGGAACGAGGCCCCTGGAGTCTAAGAAAAGCTGTGCTCGGTTTTCAGTCACAGGGAGGGCTCCAGTCTATAAATGGTGGAAGGCAGCTCTGGAGCGGGTTTGTGTGGGTTCCTCTTAGGGAAGGGAACCTTTTTTTAAATATACCTGACTAAACTGTTCTTACAGGATTCCTTAATTGAGACATCACTATATTACAAAGGAAAACAATTTGGAGATAGAGTCAATACCCCATGGGACCTCCAAAGACATTTTCCTAAATTACAACTGATTCACTGCCCATGGGGCTTTAAAGATAAAAAAAAATTATTTAAGTCAATTAATTACCTTATTCTTTAAGTATTAACTTTTGTTCCTGGTCTTTATTATTAACACCAGAAAGTGGCTAACTTTTACTGAGTTTTCACCACAGGCTAAATCCTTGACAAATATTTCATTCCCAACAATGCAGAGAAGTTGGCAGTATTATCCCATTTTACAGGAGGGAAAGGAGGCTTAGAGCAAATAACTTGCCAATGGTCACCTGGCTAGGAGGAAGAGCTAGGATTTGAGAAGCAGGACCTCCTCCCAAACCCACTCTATTTATTCTGCGTTTAAATGTAAGGCCTTTGAGGCAATTCCCTGGCAGTCCAGTGGTTAGGGGGCCCTGGGTTTGATCCCTGGTCCAGGAACTAAGATCCCGCAAGACGTGGCCAAAAAAATTAGAAAATTGAAAAAAATAAGGCCTTTGAACAACAAGGTCCTACTGTATAGCACAGAGAACTATATTCAGTATTCTATGACAAACCATAATGGAAAAGAATATTAAAAAAAGAATATACATATATATGTATAAATGAATCACTGCTGTACAGCAGAAATTAACACAACATTGTAAATCAACTATACTTCAATTATAAAAAACCACAATTAACATAGGGGATTTTACAAACATTTTGTAAGAGGAATAAAACAAAATAATGGTAACATATACTCAACTCTTCACAGTTCACCAAGTTTTAATAATCTTATAAATTAGATTTTCTTATTCCCATTTTATAGATTAGGAAATGGAGAGAAAAGGGTAACATTTACTGATACTTACAATGATAGATGTGAGGTAGTTATGATGATACTTGAGAAAGAAAACAGAGGTCCAGATATGTTAGAAACTTGCCATGCTGGAAGTCTGCCTCCAATGTCTGTGCTACAGGGAGGGTCCCAAGATGTTTGAGCCCCACGCCCAAGTGACATGTAGCCCCAACAGAGTGGCAGATGCTAGAATGCAAACTCGGGCATTCTGCCTGCAAATTCTGATCCTTCACCACCACATACCACGCAGCCTGGACATGAAAGGTGGCCTCTTAAACTATCTTGCCTTTCTGAATTGCAGATGTATAATTCTCATATAGATCACAGTATGACCGACGTCCTACTCATCAAAGCACTTTGGACAGCATTCACCACTCCATGAGACTTAGAGACTGTCAAGCAGACCAAACCAGCCACGCACCGGGGCCTCAAGAAGGGGAGAAATGGGCTTCCCTGGTGGCAAAGTGGTTGAGAGTCCGCCTGCTGATGCAGAGGACGTGGGTTCGTGCCCCGGTCTGGGAAGACCCCACATGCCGCGGAGCGGCTGGGCCCGTGAGCCATGGCCGCTGAGCCTGCGCGTCCGGAGCCTGTGCTCCGCAACGGGAGAGGTCACAACAGTGAAAGGTCCGCGTACCAAAAAAAAAAAAAAGGGGAGAAATGCAGCCTCAGCTGGGAGTTTGGTTTTTACAATTAAGAGATGTTTACATGGTCAGGAACAGAATCTGAGATGAGGTGGCAAGGCCACCTCTTCTCCCAACAGTGCCTCAGTCCTGCGTTCCAGGCTGCCACCTGTTTGATATTGTGACTAATGTGACTTATTCAAACCTTGAGGGAGAAAAGTAAGGCAGCTGTAGAGATGAGGATGTAAGGGCACCAGGCTTGCAGGCAAAGCAATCTGGGTCATTAGCCAAATGACCTTGGACAAATAAATTACTTAATCTCAGTTTTCCTGTCTATTAGATGAAGATAATGGATAAATTGTAAAGATTCAATAAGACCTAATAGAGTGCTCCAAACAATGCTAACTAAAATGCCCACATTTCCAGGCTAGGGTTCCACAACCTATAAATCCCAGCACCTGTATAAGCAAGGAAGGCACGTCAACACACCTAGCCATGTGCCTTTTCCACAGGAAAAAGAGACCTCTTGAAAATCAGGTCTCTACTAGGACAAGATGAGACCTCTTACATCATCTAAGATGCCTAGGAGTCAGTCTTTAAAATCTTAGGATTATGCTCCTGACAAGGGAAAAGCTCTTATCAAGTAAAACCATCATTTAAAATCCTTTCCCAGGTCCCTCCTCTTCTTCCTTCCCCTAAGTCCACTAATTCAGGAACCACCTCCCTTTCATACAACTGCCCTATTTATGTTTGGTGACTCATACCCAGCTGCTAAAATTTTACGGGATTTCTAAAAGCTCACCTCTCCCATTATTTGGCCAAAGAAAGCAAAGGACAGTTGATACCTAGCACAAGATCTAGTAAAGTTGTCACAGCATTATTACAAATCAAGGTTTCAATTTTCAACAGGTTACCCCAAAGTTAATCAATAACCTGTAAAGGTCAGTTGCTAAGATGAATTAAGACAGGGACAGCATCCTCCCTCTCCAAACTTACAATCTAACCAAGGAGGCTCTGACTAAACACACATTTTGGTTTAAAGTATGTTTATCAAAAAAAAAAAAAAAGACAAAAAAAAAGGTTTATCAAGAAACATGTAAACATCCCATCACTTCCTAGAAAGATGAGGAAGGGGGATTAGGTTATATACATCTTTGATCCCTGATTTCCAGGCAACATCAGCAGCTGCCCTTGAGAACAATCAGGTGCTCTCAAAGAATTGTTAGCTTTACTCACTGATGAAGTTATTTAAAATTTAAATTTCTTATCATTGTCCTTAGCAACTTCTTGTCAGGTTTTGTGGCTGAGTGTGTTCCTAGAAGGAAGAGCATTTAGAAGTAATTTTTAAATGAAGTTTGGGGACTTCCCTGGTGGCACAGTGGTTAAGAATCCGCCTGCCAATGCAGGGGACAGGGGTTCGATCCCTGGTCCGGGAAAATCCCACATGCTGCAGAGCAACTGGGCCCATGCGCCACAACTACTGAGCCCGCGCTCTAGAGCCTGCGAGCCACAACTACTGAAGCCCACATGCCTAGAGCCTGTGCTCTGCAGCAAGAGAAGCCACCGCAATAAGAAGCACACACACCGCAGGGAAGAGTAGCCCCCGCTCGCCACAACTAGAGAAAGCCCATGCGCAGCAACAAAGACCCAATGCAGCCAAAAATAAATAAATAAAGTAAATAAATTTGTTTTAAAAAAATGAAGTTTGAACTTAGGAAACACTTTCAAATTTGATAGGGTGTTTAAGCACCTTTAAAATCCAGGATGGGGCTTCCCTGGTGGCGCAGTGGTTGAGGGTCCGCCTGCCGATGCAGGGGACGCGGGTTCGTGCCCCGGTCCGGGAGGATCCTGCGTGCTGCGGAGCAGCTGGGCCCGTGAGCCATGGCCGCTGGGCCTGCGCGTCCGGAGCCTGTGCTCCGCAATGGGAGAGGCCACAACGGTGAGAGGCCCATGTACCGCAAAAAAAAAAAAAAAAAAAAAATCCAGGGTGAAGAACCAGCTAGCTGATTTCCTTGAGACCTTGAGACAAGATGGCTAAAAGCATTACATTCATTTTCCCCAAACTCCAGCAAAAGGCAAACTACCTGCTTCATTTTTAAATTTAATTCTACCTACTCTGCTAATTCAAAGCAAAAAACAAAGCTGGGGTGAGGAGGAGGGAAAAACATTTTTTAAATACACATCAGATAAGGGAACTTGCAAATAAACAAAATTGCATGTCAACTACAGACTCCCTCTTACTGATTCAGGGAAGTAGCTAATGTTGAATGGAGAATTCAAGGAGGACTTCTTTGAGAAGCTTAGACAGTTTTGAATGAAATAAAGCATGGAAATGGCAGAGGACACGGAGGCAGAAGAATGCTGAAGCTGGGTGTGAAGACAAGGTGGCTGCCTCGGCTAGAAAAGAGGCAGTGGCAGAAGTGACTCGGACATGGAAATGATTGGCAGCATGCCCAAAAGAGCACGTGAAGGAAATCAGATCTGCTACAAGCTCCCACAGACACTGGGTTTCTAAGCAAGGCACGAACAAAGGCTCAGAGCAGGGTAGACCTTGGAGATAATCAGCCCCTCACTTTACAAATGGGGAGAATGAGGTCCAGTAGTATTAAGTAACTTGCCTGAGGTCTCACAGTGAGTGGAAGAGCTGGGACTAGTGCCAAATCCAGATCAAATCCGTTACTGAAGAGGATCTATCTGACACTCATGTGAGGGATGGGGGGAAGGGAGAGGACCAGGACACAAAATAGTCTAGTCATTCAGGTTTGTCCTGATTAGGGCCCAGAATAGGATCATGCTGGGAAAAGTCCACGACAGGTGATAGAGCCAGGGAAATAGGTACAGATGACCTAAGACACTTAGAAAGGAAAAACCCACTAAGACTTAAAAATAGATGTGGATATAAAAGGAGAGAGCGCATCATAAGCCATGATTCCCACCAAAGAATAATGTCATATTCCCACCAGCATTCACCTTTGTGAAGCTCCATACAGAGACAAGTCAGTAGCTTCCATTCAGGGTCCAGGCACCTGCATCTCCCAGGCCCATTTCCAGGACCTAGAAAATCAAGAAGGACTCCTTGGAAATTCCAATACCTGTGACCCTGTTGACTTGGAGTATCTCAGAATCACTACCCATGGTAGGGTAATAGATGAGGAACCAGAGAGGCAAGCTGGCTGATTACTACATAGGAGTTACTAGAATGATTTTATGTCAAGAGTTATGTTTACCTTCAATCAAGAAATAGTTAAGCATTTATTTATTACATAAATTTGTTTATTTATTTGTTTTTGGCTGTGTTGGGTCTTCATTGCTGCGCACAGGCTTTCTCTAGTTGCAGCGAGCGGGGGCTACTTTTCGTTGCAGTGCACAGGCTTCTCATTGCAGTGGCTTCTCCTGATGCAGGGAACAGGCTCTAGGCATGCAGGCTTCAGTAGTTGTGGCGTGTGGGCTCAGTAGTTGTGGCACGCAGGCTCAGTAGTTGTGGCATGCAGGCTTAGTTGCTCAGCGGCATGTGGGATCTTCCCAGACCAGGGCTCGAACCCATGTCCCCTGCATTGGCAGGCGGATTCTTAACCATTGCGCCACCAGGGAAGTCCCAAGAAATAGTTAAGCATTTAAATTTGACAAAATACATAGGAATCAAACTCCTGGAGAAGTTCCAGCCGTGATTTTAAAAGTTTAATGCTAGAATAACTACAAATGAATATAAATAGTAGTCCTCCAAAGGGGACTTGTACAAACTCTAAGGAGTGCGCGTCTAGATAAAGAGAGAATGGAAAATAATGCCCCAGCTTAAAGCTAACCACCACCTTCCTATTTTCAAAGAGAAATCTTTAACTTTGTGCACAGAACCTAACTACTCAAAGTTTAGTTCAGTAATATTACCACCACCTGGGAATTAGAAAAGAATATACTCAGGCCCCACCCTAAACGTACTGGATTAGAATCAGCATTTTAGCAAGACACTCCCCACCCCAGGTGATTTATTTCCACATTCAAGTTTGAGCAGCACTGGTGCAGAATACTTTAAGGGTGGACTATATATATGGCACTACACAGATAGAGTACCAAACAGGCAAATAAGAGACCAAGTACCTGTTCACTTTCTGTATACCATATTTTATTAGGTACTGCTCAGATGCTCAGACAGACCTCCAATGCTTTTTAATGAATTTGGTACTTACTAATGACCACATGATATAAATGTGGGATCCATTTCACTTCCTGAAATAATACAGTTCTAGCATTTTCATGCACATGAAATTTAAAACAGCTTAGTTGTTCTGAAAATACAATAATGATTCATTTTATTCAAGTTCCAACACTGAGTTCAGAGCACTTCACCACAAGCCCCATTAATTCCTACAGGTTCCTAGGAGTATCATTAAATCCCCCAGCATCCCTAAGAAGCAGGTGCTTGGCAAACATCCAATCTTCAAATGAGATTCAGAAGGACGTGGTCCTGAAAATGCAGTATTTTTCTGCCTTGTCCTGCCAGGGTAGCTTCTCGGGCTCAAACTCTCTCCCGCACTGAGGCCTCATACAGCTGCACACTCAAGTACTTCCCGAAAGGGAGAAAGGTCAGAGGTGTCATTATCCCATAAGCACTTGAGATTCCAGCTGTGGAGAAATTAATCTGGTTCGTTCCCGCTGAGAAGCCCTGAGTAAGATCTGGAAAGACAGAGGGAAATACAAAAGAAAGAACCTACTGAGAGGCTCTTAGGAGAGGAGAGGTCTCAGACATTTGCAGATTTTAAGGAGGGGGTTGGGGGCAAGGCTTGGCAGATAACTGAGAGGATTACGGGGAGAGGTAAATATCCATCTCCCACTTCTCCCCCAGAAACAACAACAAAAAAAGAGTGACCAAGAGATTCCTCCAAATGACCTCCTTTCTTGATAAAAGGAAGGAAAAAAGCCAATGTAGGGAGGAAGCGTATGAGTTGGAAGCAAGACTGAAGAATCTCTTGAGGGTTTTTTGGTTTTGTTTTTTTTCCAACGAAGGGAAATAAAGCAAAGGAGAAAACAGTACCCATCTAACCAGAATCTTATAGGAAGCAAACCACCAGGAGGATTAAGAGCGCTGTGAATAACCAAAGAAATGCAAGGGGATTCCTTTCCAGTTTAAATCCAGCGCTGGGGAGTCAAGCAGCCCTGGACTTGAAGCCACTTCCAGAGCAAGGGGAGGAAAAGGGAAAATTTTTACAGCCGCCAATAAGCAGAGCAGTGTCCAAAGAAAGAAAGAAACCAGAAAAATGCTAGGGGATAGGGCAAGCCAAGAGAAAAGAGCTCCTGTTAGCAGAAAAGTAAAAGATAAAGTATACACATTGGAGACAACATGCAGGCATCCCCTTTAGGATGGGCGGGGAGATCCTCCCCTAGGGGGAGGGGACTTCAGGAGGTAAGACTAGGAAGTGTGCACAGAAAAAAGGTCCCAGAAGCAGAGAAAGTGTGGTGCTGAAGATATTTATTCACCAGTGGAAGGAAGAGGAAATAGGTGCACTGCCCTGACAGGGAGAGCACCTAAAGGGAAAAGGGGTTCCAAAGAGGGAAGGAAGCTGAGGAAAGAAAATATCTTGGATGGCAAAAAAGCTCAAGAACCTTGGACCATCGTATGGAAATGAACAAACTCAGAAAAAAGGTGCGCCGTCCGAGATTTAACAAGCACCAGGAAGGTTGCTGCACCCTGAGAATTGTGTAACCAAAAGTAGTGCATGCTGTACATCTGGAGGGCACAGGAAACAAATACACTTTCAGATATGAAAAGTCTCCCCCAGGAAATAAGGTGGTCGGACTTAGAGAACTCATGAAAAACAGTGCAACCGCAAGAACAGAGTGACTGGAAAAAGTAGTGAATTTCCTTGTGTAAATACAAATATGTATCCTAAAATTTCAGGATTTGGATCTCATTTTCGGTAGACTCTGGAAATGAGGTGCACTCCCAGATTTTGAAGGAGCAGGGAAAGGAAGCGGCCCCTAAATTTAAGAAATTCTGGAAAGCACGTTGCCAGATTTGGGGCCTGGAAAAGGGAATTCTTCCTCGATTTTGTGCGAATATAAGTACCCAAAAAACTTTGGTTATTGGACCCCAGATTTAAGACTCGCTAATGGGAAGAACCCCAAAATTTGAAAGGGGATGCTTACTCAGACTGGAGGCTCGAAAAGGTAGTGTCCTCCCAGTTTGGGGGTCGTGGGTCAAGGGATACATCCTTAGTTGGGCAGGCTTTGGAAATTTAGATAACATCCCAGGGCTGGAGCTTAAGAAACGGGGTGCACCGACCACATTTTCTAAAAACTATAGAGAAAGGGGACACTCCCATAGTCTGGCGCTTGAGAAAGGGGTGTGCTCCCCAGAATAGGATAAAAGAGTCAGTAAAAGAAAACGCGTTCCCAAAGCACAAGGCAACTGCAGGGGCTGCTTGTGGAGCTCTCGAGGGCCACACAGCTCAGGCTCCGGCCCTAGCGCTTACACCCCACCCCCAACACGGCCCGTTCCGCGCCCCGGGCCCCGCACCCCGCGGCCCAGCCCCCTCAGGAGTCGCTGATTGGCCGCAGCCACCGTCACTCCTGAGGACAGCCCTAGGGATTGGGCGCCGCCCGCACGCCCGCCACGCTCTCAGCAGCGGTCCCCGGGCCTCCCTCCCGGCTGGGCGAGCCGGGCCAGGCGGGGAGCGGGGCCGGGTAGGAGACCGGAGCAGCGGTGGCGTCCGTCACCGATCCCGCCAGCACGGCGCGCGCGCGCGACACGGGCCCGGCCCGACCCGACCCTGCCCCAGCCAGCCGGCTTCACCTCGCCGCGCCTTGCCGCGACCTCACCTCACAGCCCCGCTCCGGCTGCTCCGCTCCGGGTCCAACCGACTGAAGGACTCTGCGTGCTGCGCACCACGTGACCCCGGGGACGCGCCCAGCGTATCCCCCGCCCCCCACACACACGCACCATCGACTCCACCGAGTGACGCAGCGCCTCAGCTGCCCCGCCCTCGGCCCCGCCCCACCCTATCACCGTGGCGACGGCTCGGGCGGGACACGCCCACTGCCCTGACGCGCGGGAACAGGCCTTCTCCCGGGTCCGGAGCACGAAGTCCCCTCTCACTCGTATGCACTTTGATCACACGAAGGCCAGGACTGGACACTATCCATCACCCGTTAATTTTGCCTCCCGAATGCATCTCCGAAGCCTCCTACTTCTCTGTATCCTGCTGCCAGCACTCCAGTCTAGTCCACCATCACCTCTCTCCTAGATGATGGTTGTCCTCTCCACCCAATTACTCTTTCCTCTTCCAATCCATTCACACTCAGACAGCGGGAGCTTTTCAAAACGCAACTATATTCACAGCCATCCCCTGCTCAAAGCCCGTTGCCCGCTGTTCTTCAGATTAAGATCTAAATCTTCACTGTGTGCCAGGCTCTTCAGAGTCTGTACCTAACTTTCCTCTCTCACATTGGCACGCATTCAGCTCCCCCACATTCTCAGTTCTCAGCATCTTTCAAGTCCTCAAACACGCCAGGTTCCTTTCCGCCTCAGGGCCTTTGCACTCATTTCCCACCCCCCCACTCCGCTTCACTTCATTAGCTCCTAGGAAGGGATTCCAATTGCTGGTGTGGAGAGGAGCAGTATTCTGCCTCAGGAGACCAGGTCGGAGTTGCAGCCACCCCCAAGGGTCTGAGATGTTTTCCCAGTGGGACTTGGGAAGTTCCAAAGAGGAATGCTTAACATTTGTTATTTAGGAAGGCAATAATGACTTTATTTTACTTTGGAAAAACAGGGCAGCTAGATTGCACTTTTTAAATGTAAATGTAATCATGTCACTGCCCTGCTTAGAACAACCAGTCTCTCCATCACATCCTCCACCCTTGCTATTTCTCTGGCTACATTGACTTGCTATCATTTCTATGGTTCTCTCCAAGCTCTGTCCAGGCACTGGGCCATTGACTAGGCTGTTGCTTTTTACAAAACTAACCCTTTAACAGCTTTCAGTTTGTCATCTCCTCGGTGAGGTCCTCTTTGACTACATTAGCTAGAAAGTGCTCCCCTTGATCTCCTACCTCGTACAGGGAAATTGCTCTCTACCTTATCACTGTTCATTTTCATCAGAGCACTTCACATAGTTTGTAATTATTTAATTTGTTTGTTCTCTTGGTTTTATTTATCTTTTTCCCCAAAATTAGAGTTAGGAACTATCTTGTATCTACTGAATTGTCAGAACCTGACAAATAGTAGATGCTCATTATGTATCTGTGGAAGGAATGAAAGGAAAGAGAATATTTGAAGGGAAAAATGATAATTGAAAATAATGAGTAGATTCTTCTTTAATGACCTGGCTCCATAGGAGTGGTCTTTTCAAATCTGGACTGGAGGCTGAAGAGAGGATTTCCTGAGCTGATGTAGTCAGGGCAGAGGTCAGTGCTTAGGGAGAGCTTCTAGGAAATCAGGGACAAAAGGTTCAGCTGTACACACTTTGACAACACATATACAAAAGTTGTAACCATACAGAGAAGTTTAGTGTGGCCCCTGCCCAAGAATAACATGCAAATTAGTGAAGTGTTCCTTTTTTTTTTTTTTTTTTTTTTTGCGGTACGCAGGCCTCTCACTGTTGTGGCCTCTCCCGTTGTGGAGCACAGGCTCCGGACGCGCAGGCTCAGCAGCCATGGCTCACGGGCCCAGCCACTCCACGGCATGTGGGATCTTCCCGGACCGGGGCACGAACGCGTGTTCCCTGCATCAGCAGGCGGACTCTCAACCACTGCGCCACCAGGGAAGCCCGAAATGTTCCATATTTTTTAAAAAATTTAAAACACCTTCTGGAATTTGAGGACCAAAAGTACCTACATGAAGTCGGATAAGGGCTCAGATACAGGAAGAAAGGACCTTCCCAGGATCCTCTGGGTTTATGTTTATTAACGTGAAATTGCTCAGATTTTAGTGGCTATTGTAGCATATAGAGAATTTTTTTGCCCCGCAACCGAAGTCATGCCACGAATCCATAGCCCCATACAAATATAACATGTTTCTTTACTTATTCAACCTGCACATATAGAGACCCAGGCTTGAGCTGAGCATCAAAGACACAGAGCAGGGGACTTCATTGGCGGTCCAGTGGTTAAGACTCCGTGCTTCCACTGCAGGGGCAACAGGTTTGATCCCTGGTGGGTCGGATCCCACATGCTGGCAGTGCAGCCAAAAAAAAAGACACAGAACAGAATGAGATTTAGGCCCTGCTCTCAAGGAGTTTACATCCTGGTAAAGAAATCATCACAATTTGTAAGCTAAAATTCTTTTTGTCTGTTGCAAATACAAACATGGACACTGTTGCAAGTACAAACAAAAGAAACATGTATTACAAGGATGTTTGGGGGCCCAGAGCACGCACAGGAGGGCAGCCTTGGAAAATAAGCAGCACAGAGCAGCTCCAGCAAGAAACAGCAGCTTCTGCAGCCAGCAGCACCACACATCACAGCTGGGATTCAATCCTAATATCCCTTTGTCTTTGAGTCACTCACTCAAGAGGCAAAGTCTTGGCGGGGAGCTGATGTTGATTGGTCAATCTCAGGTCACATGTATTAGTCTAGGCTGCCAGGGGAAGAGAGAAACGATTTGCCCCTAAGGATATCCCCCCAAATGAAAAGAGAGGGGGAGGACTGATGCTGGCCAGACAAAAATAACTTCATACAAGTATGAATGAAATACCTTGGGAGTTAAGCTTTTCCTGATTAAAAAACCTGTGGAGGGCTTCCCTGGTGGCGCAGTGGTTAAGAATCCGCCTGCCACTGCAGGGAACACAGGTTCGAGCCCTGGTCCAGGAAGATCCCACATGCCACGGAGCAGCTAAGCCCATGCGCCACAACTACTGAGCCTGCACTCTAGAGCCCGCGAGCCACAACTACTGAGCCCGAGTGCCACAACTACTGAAGCCTGTGCGCCCAGAGCCCATGCTGCACAACAGGAGAAGCCACCGCAATGCGAAGCCCGCGCACTGAAACGAAGAGTAACCCCTGCTCACCACAACCAGAGAAAGCCTGCGTGGAGCAACGAAGACGCAACGCAGCCAAAAATAAATAAAATAAACAAAAAAACACTGCAGAAACTTGGTTTGCTTGCTTCTGAACGGAACAGTCCTGGGCTGCTAGTCACAGAATCCCAGTTTGAAAAGTTCTGGTCTAAACTCCAGGTCTCACCACTGCCTCTTTAGCAGCTTCCATTATTCTGCCTTAAGGCCCTCCCCAGCATCTCACTAGTAGTTGGTCTCAACCTCCCAATTCTTTCTTACCTAAAACCTTTCTTTGTCTAGGTAGGCATTCAATTAATAGTTGTGATTGAGTGAACAAGTGATAGAATGAATGTACAGCAGCCTCAACTCCAGAGAGTAGAATCTCTCCAACCATTTCAGAACTGTGGTCCCAGCACATAAGATGACAGCTCCACAATGAAACCCTACATACACATGAGAATATACTGTAGCACCAGAGATATTCAATACCTGCATGGAAGTGTCCTTTCTCTCCCTAAGCATCACTTTTCTTCAACTGTAAAATGGGATGATATTTACCCTCATTCACAGAATTGTCACGATTAAGTTAAATAACATGTGAGAGTGTACTGTAAACTGCATAGTTCTAAATAAATGATTTTCCAATTGCTTTCTTATTAGATTCATTGTCTAGAGTATTCAATGTCCCTAGCTAAAGAAAAGCAGAATTAAAGAACTGAGATAGGATATTCAATTAGAAAACTGATCTTTCTCAACCTCTACCCAGCAAACCTTTATACTCTGCCCTATGCAACCCCAAGGCATTTACAATCAGTCTGTCAAGGGAAAAGGGGAAAACTAAAACAGAAAAGCAAGCCCCTTGGCTGTGACTCACACCCACAGATCCCATGTATTCAGAGTATCACCAAGCCTGAGCATGTCAGTCTCCAAAGCAGGAACAGGGGTATGACATCTGCAGCACCAAGCTGAGTGTGAGAACTCAGGAAGTCGGAAACCACAGTCACAGCAGCATCTGAGGTCCAAGAACCTCCACAAGGCACCAGGGGCCCAAGGGAAGTGGGTTGAGTCTTTGCCCTGGTCTGAGGTCTCTCCAATCTGGGCCTGATGGAAAGTTACTGAGTTCCTCAAGCCTTACTGCTCTCCAAGTGAGGGGGAGGAGAATTAAGTAGGAATTCCAATATATTTCCAGCGTTTTGCAAGATTATATAGAGGGGGTAGGGGCAGGGAGAGAAGGACGATTTTTATTCTTGCTACAGCCACTAAAGAGAGTGATAAAATCCACCTGGACTACTTCAAGGGCAGGGGTTCTCTTCTTTGTCCCTTGGGAGTCCCAGTACCTAGCACTGTTCCGTGTAATTTAAGCATACTAATACTTGTTTCTTGTGGGTTGAAACTTTTGCCAGTTTAGAGATAAAGAGAAAGGGGGAGGAGTTTAGCCCCAGAGACTACTGGAATGGAAGCTATAAAGAAGTCAATTAAAGAAACAATCTCTAAAAATCTGCTAGACTCCAGTTCACTCCCCAGATTTCTTGTAATTTAATTTTAAATAGTCATGCTGTCCCATGATTTGAATTCCAGAAATTATATAAAAAGTATACAATACAAAGTCTCCCTCAAATTTTTGTTCCTCATTTGTCTTGTTTCCATTGGTAACTGCTCCTATCTTCACTCCTGCACCAGAGATGGAACCCATGCCCCCTGCTGTGGAAGCACTGGGTCCTAACCACTGCACCACCAACTCTTACTTTCTTATGAATCCTTTCAGTATTTCTTTATGAGTATAAGCAAAGCTGAATATAAGTTCAAATATATTTTGAACTTTTTACACAAAAGAAAGCATTGATACATGGTGTTCTCCACCCTAATTTTGTCACTAAACACACTTTGGACACCTTGTACATTTTGTACAATGGTATAAAAATAACTTTCTTATTATCTTGTTTTATTTTACTGCTACATAGTATTTCTTGTGTGGATATATTAAAACTTGCTTAATCAGTCCCCTATTTAAGGACATTTGGGTTGTTTCCAATCCCTGGCAATTTAAAAACTATGTTCCATTTAGAAATAATTCAACTCGCGTGCAGACAGAACTGTAGTCTATTCTCTGATATGGAAAAACTGAACCACAGGGGTATATGCATTTATATATATATATATTTTTTTTTTTTTTTTTTTTTTTTTGCTGTACGCGGGCCTCTCACTGTTGTGGCCTCTCCCGTTGTGGAGCACAGGCTCCGGACGCGCAGGCTCAGCGGCCATGGCTCACTGGCCCAGCTGCTCCGCAGCATGTGGGATCTTCCCGGACCGGGGCACGAACCCGTGTCCCCTGCATCGGCAGGCGGACTCTCAACCACTGCGCCACCAGGGAAGCCCTGCATTTATAATTTTGATAGAAATTGCAAGTTACCCACTATAGATTCCCTCAAAATATAACTCCACAGTTGCAAGATGTGTTACAAGTCATCTTTACTTGTAACACTTAAAATCTGCAATTTATTTATAGCTTAAGAAATAGAAATGTTTTCAAGATTATTCCCATAATGTTATTCTCACTTACATGCATTCTTGATAGTGAAATGAGTGATATTCCAGTTATCCAGCTAGGAATGTGTACAACCCACTTCCACAACCATGTATGTCACACAAGTCATCATCATGTGTCTTTTTTTTTTTTTTTTGCCCCACCATACAGCTTGCAAGATCTTAGTTTCCCAACCAGATATTGAACCCAGGGCCCAGCAGTGAGAGCGCTGAATCCTAACCACTGAACCACCAGGGAATTCCCACTATGTGTCTTTAAAAAAGATGTATTAGCAATTATCTTGATGATCTTGATGTAGGGGTAAATATCTATCAGACATGCAAAGGACAAGCCATTAAGGAAAATACTATAAATTCAACAACATAAAAAAATTCTATCCATGAATATATATCTACACATGGATGGTCTCAGGGCTATAGGGAAATGAGACAGGGAATGGAGGCTAAGGAAGAATAACTCAAAGAGGGACCATTCACTTTGTTTCCAATGTTTATAAACAATGTTGCAATAAACAATTCGCTTACTGACGATCTTTCACAATGATGTTTCCAGTTGCTTACAGACAATGCTTCAATAAACAGCCTTGTACATTCAGAAAAGGAAAAAGAGGAAAATCTGGGGCTGTGTCTTGCTTAATGGAAATTGTGTGCCAAGAAGCAAATGTGTGATTGAATGTATTGATATAATTATGCACATTTGAGGTTAAAAAAGGTAGGGGGGAGGTGAAGAACATTGATAATTGATGCTCTGCCCCTCACACCCCTCTGGACTCCTTCTTACCTGCTTATTGACTCACTAAGACCCAAAATCTCTCCCCTGCTTCTCAGTTGTTGCACATTTGTTAGTTTGAAATCTAACCTCCTTGACGTCACCCTACCCAACCCAGCTCACAGTTCCCCTGGGCCTAAAAAAAGTCACTGAAGTCCAATCTAGATTCCAAATTCCACGCTCTAAATAGTATCTCCAAAAAAGTCGTTGGATGACAATTATGGAAAAATGGGTAATCACAGGTACGCTCACACCTTATTCCACTTCGCTTGTTTTCCTTGCCTATATCACTGTCTTTTTTTTTTCCTTGCTACTTCATAAGCACTTTTAAGGCCTTTATGCTTTTCAAAGATTTATTTACCCTACATGCTGAGTCATCACCCTTCCTCCTCCCACTCCTACAATTGTAGGAAGTAAAATAAAGACAGAAACTTGGCTAAAGTAGAAACTAAAGGTGCCATAAAACCCCAAATGCTGAAATCTTATGAATACATAAAGAGCTGGATTCTACACACTTTGAACTCTTCCTACCCTAGAGAGCCTGTGTCTTCCCACCAGGGAAGACAGGGGTAAAACCTTTGACTTTTCAAAGGCCAGTTGGAGAAATAAGTTATATTTATATTTCCTATAGAGTTTCCAATTTTTCCTTTTACCCCTGCACACCACACTCACCTTTGCCTGTCTCCCCTTCCTATTCTACTTCAAATTTTTATCCCTTTTGGAAAAAAAAATAATGACAATATCTATTGAACATTCATTGTTTGCCAGGCACTGTACTAAGCCGTTTACATGAGTTATTTCATTTAATATTGACAATAACCCCTGAAGAGAGGTCCTATGTATTATCATCATTTTGCAGTTGAAGAAATGGAAGCCCAGAGAAGTTAAGTTATTCATCTAAGGTCACATTGCTAAGAATAATTTAAACGCAGACAGTTTAACTCCAGGTCTCATGCTTATTAATCCTGAACTCACCAAATTCTCAGTTGAGACTCCTCTAGCTCCCCTGTTCTCAAACTCTCTCCAATCTGGCCAATTCTACAAACTATTCAAGTTGCCATTCTAACATAATACTAATAATAAACAAAGTGACCCTTTAAAAGCATGTCAAATCATCCACACCTTTGCACAAACCCTTATAATGTTGTGCCTTCTCTAACTGAAAGTAAATTCAAAATCTTTACCTACAAGCCATTCTTTTTTTGCGGTACGCGGGCGTCTCACTGCTGTGGCCTCTCCCCTTACGGAGCACAAGCTCCAGACGCGCAGGCTCAGCGGCCCAGCCGCTCTGCGGCCTGTGGGTTCCTCCCAGACGGGGACACGAACCCATGTCCCCTGCATCGGCAGGCGGACTCTCAACCACTGTGGCTCCAGGGAAGCCCTACCAGCCATTCTTGATCCGCCTCTTGTGTTCCCCAGCTCTCTGACCTCAAATTCTGTTCTCTCTGCTTTGCTCACTCCAGTTGCACTAGCATCCTTGCTTTTTCTTGAACACACTAATCTCACATCTCCCTGGGGTTTTATACTTGCTGTTCCCTCTGCCTGGAAAAATCTATCCCCAGATACCCATAAGACTGAGCACCTCATTTCCTTCTGATCTCTGTTCAAGGGTCATTTTATCATAGAGGCTTTCCTTACCACCCTAAATAAAGCAGTATCCTGTCTTTCTCTATCTCCCTTAATCTCATTTATTTTTCTTCAAAGCACTTATCACTACCCAGTATATTACATATTTATTTTTCTGTTAATAATCTGTTTCATATCTTTAGAATTTGAAATTCTTGAGTGCAGGGATTTTGTCTTCTTTATTGCTAGAACCCCAGCGCATGGAATGCTACCCAGCATAAAACTGGTGCTTAATATTTTGCATGAATGATAATACTAAATAATATTTTTGGAGTGCTTCCATTACACCAGGCATTCTAAATACTTTACATATGTATTTTCTCATTTAATCTTTATAACAATCTTATGAGATTTAACAACCTTTTTAATGTGATGTCCAAAACTTTTCAGTGGTCTATGAACAAATAGCTCTCTGAGAAAAAAAGAAAAGGTTGATTTGTAACATTTGTGATATCTGTAGTATAAATACTCACACTGTGGCTGATTTAAGACTACTAATATGAGATCAGCTGGCTCACAAAATTCCTGGACACTTATTAATTTACTCATAAGCTGGTATGAGCATGGAAACCTCTTCACAAATTAGCCCTTATCAATCTTTCCAATGGAATCTCCTCTGACTCTCCAACTTGCCCACACAGCCCACTTTCAAATCATGAAGAATTCCTGTCTGTGTAAGAACATGCCCTGCTTGTTCTAGACTTAATTGTCATTGGGCAATGTACTTTATTTCTGAGAAGTTCTTTCATCCTTCCTCACTTTGGCTCTGTACTGATGCATCTTCAAAGCAACACCAACTAATTCAACAAACAGTAGTTACACAACCAGCACATTCCAGGCAGGATGTTAGGAGCTGGCGGGTAGAGATAAAGGAGAAGCAGTTGATATTCCCAGAGTAGCTCACAATCTGGTAGTGAAGGCAAAAGTATAAGCAATGAAGTTGAATTACAGTCTAAGAGGAGAAATAATGAGGGATTGATTGAGTCTAACAAGGGTGGGCAGGATCAAGACCAACTTCCTAAAGGAAATAAAACACAAACATCTTTACAGACAGACATTTTCAAGGCAGGGAGATACAGGCAATTTGAGAGTTCTGGAACAGATTGAGAAAGTGCTGTAGAATACACAATTAGGCTTCCTGGACCCCTCTTTGCTCCCCAAACCCTCAGTGGGAGACTCTATTCCACTCCATTATTAGGAGAATTGCCAATGGGCAAGTGGTAAAAATCAATGAGTAGTCACGAACACGAGGGAAATACAATAATAAGTCAATATCTTGGGAAACGTTTGCAAAAATCTTATACTTGTTGGTTATCAGCAAATCATAGCCAACAAACTAGGTGGCCACGGATCAAAGAATGCCATAGAACTTGATAGACCTGTTCAATCAGTTAGAAACATTGGAAAATATAGCAAAAAGCATTGTTGGTGGGATATGGATAAAAGTACACATAATAAATATATAATTAAAATAAAAATTATAAAATTAAACTATGTGTCAGCCACTGATTTATATGCTTTACTTGTATTAATTCATTTAATTTTGCCACAGTTTTATAAAGCAGGTTCTATTATTATACCACAGATATTTCACTGAGAAAACTGAGACTTAAGACAGGTTAAATAACCCACTCAATGTCACAGACATACAGCTGAATCCTGGAGCCAGCATGTACTGGCTTGCAAGAGCTGATTATTAAATATACAGTTGCTAGGTTAAAATAGGCCATAGTAGAAATATTTACACTATGAACATTGGCAAACTCTATACATCAGGCTTCTTTTTTAAAAAAAAAAACTTATTTATCTTATTTATTTATTTTTGGCTGCGTTGGGTCTCCGTTGCTGTGCGGGGGCTCTCTCTAGTTGTGGCGAATGGGGCTACTCTTCATTGCGGAGCACGGGCTTCTCATTGCTGTGGCTTCTCTTGCTGTGGAGCATGGGCTCTAGGTGCATGGGCTTCAGTAGTTGTGGCACGCGGTGGGCTCAGTAGTTGTGGCTCACAGGCTCTAGAGCGCAGGCTCAGAAGTTGTGGTGCACAGGCTTAGTTGCTCCGCAGCATGCGGGATCTTCTCGGACCAGGGCTTGAACACATGTCCCCTACATTGGCAGGCAGATTCCTAACCATGGCACCACCAGGGAAGTCCCTCTTTTTCTTTTTTCTTAAGAGCAAATTTATCAGCACACCATCAGTAGTCTTAGGTACTATTCCAGGCCCTGGGGATATAATAATAAACAAAATAAACAAAAATCTCAGCCTTCATGAAGTTTGAATTACAATTAAATTGTAATTCAAATAGTCTAATGTAATTCAAAAGTCTAATGGTGGGAGATAGACAATGAACAAATAAATAAATAAAATATATGGTATGTAAGATGATGACAAGTGCTATGGAGAAAAGTTAAAAAGGGGTTATAAGCATGGCACGCTACCATTTTTTTTTATCATTTATTTATTTATTTATTTTTGGCTGCACCGCTCAGCATGCAGAATCCCAGTTCCCCGACCAGGGATGGAACCTGCCACACCCCCTGCATTAGAAGCCTGGAGTCTTAACCACTGGACCGCCAGGGAAGTCCCCACGCTACCATTTTATTTTTTTAAATAAATTTATTTATTTTATTTTTGGCTGCGTTGGGTCTTCATTACTGCACTCGGGCTTTCTCTAGTTGAGGTGAGCAGGACTACTCTTCCTTGCGGTGCATGGACTTTTCATTGTGGTGGCTTCTCTTGTTGCGGAGCACGGGCTCTAGGTGTGCCAGCTTCAGTAGTTGTGGCTCACGGGCTCTAGAGCACAGGCTCAGTAGTTGTGGCGCACAGGCTTAGTTGCTCCATGGCCTGTGGGATTTTCCCAGACCAGGGCTCGATCCCGTGTCCCCTGCATTGGCAGGTGGATTCTTCACCACTGTGCCACCAGGGAAGCTGCTACCATTTTATTTTATTTTATTTTATTTTTTAATTTATTTTGGCTGCACCAGGTGTTAGTTGCAGCAAGCGGGATCTTCATTGTGGCATGTGAGCTTCTTAGTTGTGGCATGCGAACTCTTAATTGCGGCATGCATGTGGGATCCAGTTCCCCCACCAGGGATCAAACCCAGGCCCCCTGCATTGGAAGCGCAGAGTCTTACCCACTGGACCACTAGGGAAGTCCCTCCACGCTACCATTTTAAATAGGATGGTCAGGGAAGGCCTCACTGAGAAGGTAACATCTGATTATGACCTTAAGGAAATAGGAAGGAGCAAGACCTGCGTCTGTCTTGGAGGGCAGTGTCAAGGCTCTAAGAAGCACAGACATACCTTAGGTACTTAAGGGACAGCAAAGAGGCCAGTTAACTGTAACAGACAGAGAAAGGGGGAATCTGCAAAGGAGAGTGTGATAACTGTAATTAGGCATTATTTTTTTTTACTTAAAAAGAAGGTCTTGGTAGACGTAGCTGGATAAATCATAAACTAATAGCAAAAATATAGCTCATGTTTATTGAATGTTTCCTGTGAGTCAGACACTATGCTAAGTGCTCCACATACATTATCTTACTTAATCTTCCCCATATTATTTTACTTAATCCTCAG